>NC_056743.1:1077530705-1077628205 GCF_019279795.1 Protopterus annectens
TCCTTACTTCTAAACTACAACTAAACCCTAATAAATCGTTATATATCATCTGTATCTACCTACCTCCTGGCAATAATTGCACTAAAATTGAGAATATCCTAAGTTGTATATCTTCTTCTTACCCACAAGAAACTATCATTCTAGGTGACTTTAATTGTGATTGGTCCTCTGTCAATACAAATAATCCCTCATCCCATATAAATCTTCATGGCTTTACTCAGACAATTAATAATCCCACAAGAATCAATAAACCCAATAACAAAGAAAGTATTTTAGACTGGATTCTTACTAATAAACTGCAACAAACATATACAGTAGGAACTTTGCCTTATGATGTAAGTGATCATTCCTTAACCTACATCATAAGACAAAAAAATGACATTAATTATATTCCTACCTACAGGGTCTCACGCAGCAATAAACACTTTAACCCATTACTATTCCAAAATGAACTAAAAGCCTGTAACTGGAATCTTCTAAAAACCCTAACCCTTGAAGATGCTACCAATTACTTCAACACCAAATTCCTAGCTATCCTCGATCAACATGCTCCAAAACGATCTGTCAGAGTTAAATCTAAACCTGCCCCCTGGCTGTCCAAAGAGACAAGACAAAAAATACTACTTAGAAATAAATCTTGGGCTAAATGGAGAACTACAAAAACTATTTCAGACCATCAAACCTTTAGACAGTTAAGAAATAGCACTAAAAAAGCTGTTTTTTTGGATAAAAAGAATTATTACTGTAAACTACAACAAACTCACTACAGCAACCCTAAAAGGTTCTGGTCAACCTTAAATTCGCTCCTACACCCAGGCCGCTCTAGTACACCTTCACCTTCAGGGGCTGAAATGAATACCTCACACCAAACTGTCAATGTCTTTAACTCCTTTTTCACAGATACCATTAAGTCTTTAGCAAACCAACTTACTATTGAGAAATCATACCCCCCCCACCTGTTTACCTGCTAATCTCCCCATATTTCAACTACAACCTATCTCTACTTCCTACATCCTGAAACTCATCCTAAAACTCAAACCCTGTACCCCATCTGCAGATCAGTTACCATCAGAATACCTTCAAAAAGCGGCCGAAGCAGTAGCTTATCCTATATCCCTCCTTATAAATAGAACCATTATGGAAGGAACCATCCCTGCTATCTGGAAAATTTCCCACATAATCCCTTTACATAAAGGAGGCAGCTCAAAAGAGTATTCTAACTATAGACCTATAGCTCTCCTATCTCCCCTAGCAAAAATAATGGAGAAATGTATTCATCATCAGCTAATGCACCACTTAATTCAATTTACTAGCTAACTGCCAACATGGCTTTAGGCCATTTCATAGCACTACCACAGCTCTCATATCATTTACCGAGTGTATCAATAGAAACCGCAATAATAGTATCCTAACATCTGCACTCTTCTTAGACCTGTCAAAAGCCTTTGACATGGTAAACCACCATTTGCTCTTAAAAACCCTTGAATCTCTCTCTTCCCTTAAGGATTTCCAAAGGCCCCCCGGGGGTTTTTTCATGTGTATATATATATATATATATATATATATATATATATATATATATATATATATATATATATCTATGGGTCCACTTCTAAATCCCTACTCTCAAAATCTTGAAATTCAAAATACTGAAACCAAAATTCCTAAAGCTCAAAATCTCCCTAAAAACTCAAAATACTGACACTCAAAATATTGAAAAAAACACAGTACAGCAACACTACCTATATTTCAGCAGAACCACATACAAAAACATATTACACTTCAAGTATAGGCAGGGAGGCAATCACCCCTGCACCCCCCCATGCAGGGGGTGTGCGGGACTTGCCCCCCACATGGGTGGTGCAGGGGGGCTAACCCCCCTGCAATATGGTTTGTGTTTTATTTGTTTTTGTATGTACTTGTGGTGGAATATGGTAAGTGTTAGTATCCTGTTTGTTTTCAGTATTTTGAGTTTTCGGGATTTTGAGGTTTAGGGATTTTAGTTTCAGTATTTTGAATTTCTAGATTTTGAAAGTAGGGATTTAGAAGTGGACCTATATATATATATATATATATATATATATATATATATATATATATATATATATATATATATATATATATACTGTTCGATTCTCAGCTTGGCTTGGGAGTGCCTTCTGTGTGGAGTCTGCATGTCCTCCCTGCGGTTGGGTAGTGTTCAAAAGACATGCATGCGTAAATGGGTGTGTCTTCGTTGAAGGTTGGGCATTGAGCTGGCACCTCAGCGTTTTGTAAAAATCTACTGCCAATCATTAGCGGACCGGAGTTCCGCTGTGGCGACCCCTTACCGGGAATATATATATATATATATATATATATATATATATATATATATATATATATATATATATATATATATATGAGGCTACCTGATAACACCGACACTCCAAAATACCGACAACGAAATAACCGACACGACAAAACCGAAAGTTCAAAAACACAAAACTTCACATGCCCGACAAACCACAATCCCGACAATCAACAAAACAAATAACTTTCCCCAAAAACACACACACAACACAAGCACACCAAAAACCTTACAAACCTATACTAAATCTTACATAGACAACTATATATGCACTAGCCTTAACCCAAACCCTAACCTTAAGGTCCGTCAATATCGTACACTTATCTTACCCACACCCTAACCCTTACTCACTTAATCCGCCCCTAACCCTTAAGTCTGTCACTATCGCACACTTACCTTACCCGCACCCTAGCCCTAACTCACTTAATCCGCCTCTAACCCTTAAGTCCGTCACTATCGCACACTTACCTTACCCACACGCCAACCCTTACTCACTTAACCCACCCCTAAACCTAAAGTCCATCACTATTGCACACTTACCTTACCCGCACCCTACCCTAACATCTGTCACTATCACACACTTACCTTACCCACACCCTGACCCTAACGTCCATCCCTATCGCACACCTACCTTAACACATCAGTATTCTCAGCATCGGGATTCCCAACTGTTGGTCTTCTCTGTTGTCGATCTTCTGGTGTCGGTTATCTCGCTGTCGGTCATTTGCTCTGAGCATGGAAATACATTTCCTCGTAGCAAGCAAGAAGTAGATGTTTCAGCCCCATAAGCTTGATGAGCCTGGTCTGCAAAGCTATGGAGAGGATCATTATGGAACTCATAAACAAAGACATTGGGGACCTACAGACATTGGATCCTACCCAATTTGGCTTTGTCAAGGGCAGATCCTGCCTTTTGAACTTGGTCGACTTTTTTGAAACAGTCACTAAGGCCATTGATGAGGGTAAGGCAGTTCACACAGCCTACCTTGACCTTGCAAAAGCCTTTGACACAATACCCCACTCGGGCATCATAGACAAACTCACCAGCTTAAATATAAACCCATATGTCACAAGATGGGTTGCAAACTGGCTCAAGGACAGAACCCACAGGGTCAGAGTTGCTGGAGCTATGTCAGACTCTAAGCCAGTCACAGCGGTGTCCCACAGGGCTCAGTCCTGGGACCCCTCTTGTTCGGCATTTATTTTTCCGAGGTACAGGCAAACATAGGAGGATTGTGGCTGACAAAGTTCGCAGATGACTGCAAACTGGGCGCCATAATTGATACTCTAGCAGACACAAACATCCTTCAGAGAGGCCTCATAGAAACGGATAATTGGTGCCAGAGCCATGGCCTTAAGCTGAACGCCAAAAAATGTATAGTCATACCCTTTGGGAAAAACAAGGTACCGACAAATTACCACATAGGTGGTAATCCATTAAGTACGGAAGAGGTAATCAGGGACCTAGGGACCCAGGTTGACAGTAACCTCTAATTTGACACTCACATTGCCAAAGTGGTTAGGAAGACCTTCTATATTGCCCACCTTATCATGAAGGGTTTCACATCTAGATCAATTGAGGTAATTGTGCCCCTGTACTCTTCTCTTATCAGGCCAATGATTGAGTACAATGCCCCATTTGGGATGTATCTCACCCAACACCTGCAGCAGTTGGAAAGACCCCAAAAGTTCCTCACCAAGAGGATAAAGGGTCTTAAACATATGTCATATGCTGCTCGACTGAAAAAACTCCAGCTCTATTCAGTCGCATACCGCCTACTCAGAGGTGTTCTGTGCCTGACGTACAAGGCCATATCCAATCCGGAATTAATGGACATGCTCCACCTCAGAAAATCCAAATCCATCAGAGCCACGAGAACAAGAGACTTAAACCTCAACACAGAAATAAATAGAACGTGCTGGAGGGACTGATTCATAACCCAGAGGCTCCCTACACTCTGGAACAGAATCCCAGTCCATGTTAGGCAGAGCCCCTCACTGACTCTATTCAAGAGAAATCTCGATGAGTGGATGGGAGATCGTAGGTTTACCCCAGGGGTCATCTCTGTGTCACTACTAGACAGAGGCACAGTAAACTAAACCCTAAAAGGGCGTAGTATTCTCATCCTAAGGGGTGGTGAAAGCCACACACACTCTGGCTAGGCTTATAAATGCCCTAGGGCAGATAGCCTAGTATGAACCTATGAACCTATGAGACCTATATATATATATATATATATGATATAGAGAGAGAGAGGTGCTCACACACAAACACACTCGCACACACAAATATTTTTCAGAAAGCTGTTTCATTTATTTCTGTACAAGTGTTTTCAAAAGTGATTAAGAAAAGTATGCACAGTAGATTTATGTTGGTTAAAATTTTCAAGAAACTCTTTGCTATGAAGTTCTTTTTTTCTTTTCTTTGAAGACCATTTTTTTGTCGTCAGCTGCCATGGAATTTTGTAACTTAAGGTTATAAAGCACTGGGTATTTATGGAACAGTGTCATCTGATCAGTGGTATAAAGTAAAGGGAGGTGAGGGTAGAAATGCTAATGCCAGTTTACTCACTCTAGGGGAAGGTACCACAGTTGGTTCACAGAGAGGACTATGAAAACAGCACTTAACTAACAAGTGAGTAGCATTGTAAACTAAGGCTCTGAGCATGGAAATACATTTCCTCGTAGCAAGCAAGAAGTAGATGTTTCAGCTGCTGTGAATATTTAAGGACCTTAAGCAGAAAATCCCTGATTTACCAGTGAGGATAATGGCACCTCTCTTCGTATGATAATGTAATAAATGCATCCATTCACGGCTTCTCGGCTACCTTTGTAACAATACTCTTCTTTCTCAGACTCAGTTTGGTTTCTGTCCCCCAAGACAGCCAAACACTGTCCTCAGTTTCACTAATACCATAATCTTTCACAGAAATACAAATAACCTTGTCTGTTCTCTTTTCTTTGACACATTTAAGCCTTTGATATAGTTTTTTATAAAAAAAAATACTAACCAAATTCTCTTCTTGAAGACTTGAGCACTCGTTCGCCTTATGGTTCACAGCTACCTATCAAATAGGCAATACACTATAAAATGGCAAAACAACTACTCATCATTTCTCCCTGTCGCTTTTGGTGTTTGTTAAGGATAAATTCTAGGACCATTATTTTTTAACACTCTGCTCACTGGGACCAAACATGCCAGCATAATGCAATACGCAATACGCTCAACTCCTAACATACTGTACTTTCAGCACGTCACTCAAAAGTCATTTATTGAGTCATGGTTACATGCATCCAACCTAAAACTAAATGCAAAGAAAAACAGGTTAATGCTATACTTACTAAAACAATGCCAAAACAAAAAAAAAAATCTTTAGCATTACATCAAAAGACAATACTATAATAGAAATAGTATCACAAGCTAAATTGCTGGATGATACTGTAGATGAAAACCTACAATTTGAGCATCATTTTGTAAGCCATTAAAAAAACATAAACAACAACAAAACGTGCACTTTATTGAGCTAGTACATGTTTTCAGAATCTGCCAGGAAAACCGCAGCTTCATCCTATCTTCTCCCATCACTACTTTATGCAACTCCCATTCTTATTAACCTCCACTCTTATATATGTGAAGAAAGTGAATGCATGCTATATAACAAGATATCTATATTTACAATTAACCTTCCACCCAGAACTCATCACTCTGTTGCCCTTACATAATTACATTGGATTGAGTTTCCACAATATCACTCCAACACACAACTCAGCATTGCACACGAGCTAATTTATTTGTTGTTGTTGTTGTGTCCTTCGGCTTTTCCCGGTTAGGGGTTGCCACAGCGGAACTCGGTCCGCTAATGTTTGGTAATGGATTTTTACGTGCTGAATTACCAGCCCTGATGCACAGCCTTCAACGAAGGCACACCCATTCACGCATGCCTCCACACAGAAGTCGCTCTAGCTGAAAATCGAATGCGAGAACGTCTTGCTGTGAGGCGACAACACTACCGCAGCACCACTACCGCGGGTACACGAGCTAATTTATAAAGCTGAAAATTGTCCTTCTTTAAACAAACATTTTCCAGCACTACTCACCTACAAGGGAACTGTGCTCAGGAAACAAATGTCTCCTAATGTCTAATAAATCTAAAACCATAGCTGGCGACTCACTTTACTAAAGTTATGTGACTGAACTGCGGAACAACATACCAAATGAACTACAGCAACTATAAAAACTGAAATCCTTTAAAATCTAGACTAAAATAATACCTGTGCAACTCTTAGTTATATTCCTCCCCTGAACCTAAATAATCACATCCCTCCATCCTGAAAATGTATCATCTTTTTCTGAAATAATCATACACACTCATCACTCTTATTGTATACTTATAGCTAACGTGAATTTCTGTCCCTTATTTTTTGCATATATCATATGGTGCATTTTATTTGTTTTTTTTTTTTTGTTTATGCCAATGTATGTTTTTGAAAACATGTTGGGTAATTTAAAAATTGTAATCATATGCTGTATTTCTAATGTTTTATGTTTTTAATATATAAGCATGGAGCTTTTCTACCCAGGTCACTACAGAAAAGGGGTTTTGCCTATTTGAAGTATACCAGTCAAAAAAATGGAAGTAAATAAATAAATAAATAAATATGTGGTGTCCGACTTTTACCTCAAAGAGAACAAATGTGCTTTACGGCTCTCACATGTAGGGAAGAAATGGGTTAGTAGGTCACTGAGGAAAGGCTTGTTGGACAGAAGTGGTAGTGATGATCAAAAAATAAAATAAAATAAAATTGCAATGATAAGGACAATATTTATACATAGTCAGGTAGTTTCTTAAGCACTTTTTTAAAACTGTTAGGGTTAAGTCTCGCAGCACAGTAATGCTTAACTACATTATCTTTCTGTTGATGTCGGGATAAAATCAATATTCAGCATGTATTGCAACTATTTATTAGTGTTAATCTGAGTAATTACATTGTATGCCAAGTAGTATACACTTTATTAGGAATCTGATCCTGTTCCACATTGCTTCTGTTACCTTTTGCTTGAATATAATTGTATTTGATTATTTATTGATATTATTGCCTGACTGACTGAGTGACTGATTGTTTTGCATTGTGTCACTCCTGTGCTGAAATGTATTACAAACTACAGAAAATGTACTCACCCGCTGGCGACTGTTTGTCCCAACAACTGCAAAATTAGAAGGTGGGACCATGTGGCACGTAAGTAGGAAGTAAGTGGACAACTGCCCAGCATGTAGAAATATAAAAACACCAGTTTATTAACCTTAATAAATATAGTTCAATTGAAGTAACTGAAGTAAAAACTATGCACATTTTACATGATAGCAAAATGCTTTGCATGTGGTCTGAATTGCCCTTTGGGTTAAAAGAAATAAATAGTGAAGGAATGAGGTCTGGCAACAGTGCTGAGTTTTTTTTGAAAGTGCAATACAAAACAATAGATGATAGTGCATAACGTATGCTAGTGGAACATATTGCTTTCAAAGAACACCTCAGAAGTTGCAATTTAATTGTAGCTGTGAGGAAAATAACTACTTTTATCATGGCAAAAGCTTTTGAGATGATACTCATCCCTTTTCAGTAACTTAGCAGGTGTATTGGTCTTCTGTAACTCTTTCAATTCACAGACATATTACCAAAGCCAAAAGTTATACATTGTTAAAACACTAGTTGCCTTTTCTTTGCATTTATTTCTTGAATAGGTGTACTCTGTTGAAAACCAAGTTTATATCTGCAAGAAGGAGAGTAGAATATGTCATGTGTGATTTGTTAAGAAGCACATTGTGAAGAAGTGGTGAGGAAAACAGAAGTAACATGCAAAGAATGGGGTACTAGTTTGTGTAAGGCATATGTGTATATGTGGGTGTGACAGTGTGGTAAGGATGAAAATGATATATTAAAAGGGCCCACTGAATTAATATTACACTAGGTTACTAATAAAACAAAGGAGTGGAATGCTCTTGTCTTGTGTGATAGAGTCTGCTATAGCTAAAAGTAGAAGATGGTAATGCTAGCCCATCTGCTATCTTAAATTTATGTTCTTTCCTGGAGTCTGAAACTGAAATAGTTATTAGAAGGGTTTGCAGTACAGTTAGCTCAGTAAGTCTACAATGCAGTGTGCATTTCTATTCAGCAAAAGGAAGCCCTTAACATGAACTAAAGCAGCTATGATATAAACGTCCTGTAATGTCCAGTGCTGATACGTGGTGTTATAGTAAACAGTGAGGACACATTCTGTAGGAATTCTCTTGCAAATATCAATGACAATGAGCAAACGCACTGGAGTTGTGTTGGTGAACATAAGGTAGTCTGAATTCATACCTCTCACCCTCTTAGAGCAAGAAATCTGGACAAGCCATAAATAATTGGGGGACAAAGGCTCAAAAATAGGGACTTTTTAAAATATTGCTCTTACAAACAGAACGTTGATAGAATAACAGGTTTTGCATTAGCATAAATTTTCTGAAGGGTATGAAGTCTGAAACTCAAGTGCCTGACAATATATTCTGACTTCAATCCTGAATGATTTCCCAATGGTTAACCAGAAAACCACAATTTTATGAGAAACAGACCATAAATATAAGGCAAAAATCTGGACATTCTGCAAAAATCTGGACATTTGTGAGATATGGATGAATTCCCTAAAACAATGCTGGAGATATGCAAAATTGTCAACAGGTAGTGGGTGAGAAATGGGTGAGGGAAGCTGAGAACAACACCAGGTTCAAAAAGTATAAGATTCAGAATGCTTCTTACTTTTCATTAAAAAGCTAAGGAAATAAAAACAAAAAGACATTAACTGATTTTTCTGGGTTTATAGCAGGCGGAGAGCTTTGCTGAGGAAAGAAGCCTTTCTTAATTGTACTGACTAGATCAGTGAGTCTGAATTCATATTCTCTGTGTGTCTCAATCTCTTCCTTCAATTAATTTAGAGGTTCCATGCAGTTCATAGAATGCAGTGTTGTGTTTCTGTTGCAAATGTGCTGCTTGTCAGTAGCACCTATTTTTAGTCAATCATATGCAGGGGTGTAGCTAGGATTTTCAAATTTGTACTCACAGCTCTCAAACTGCTACCCCTCTCCCCAGCCAAGCTACGGCCATTCTCGTAATTCTCTTTTAGTATCGATGAAGAGGCATTCGCTGTAATGCCTCTTCAGTAATATAATATAGATTCACTCAAACTCGGTTCCTTGAATTGAAAATGAACCTGAAAGTCAGTTCTTTGAAAAACGCAGCATGGTAGCTGGGGTAGAGGATTCATGCTTTTGTTTTCTGTAACTAAGGTACAGGTTTTGAGCTTGAGTAAATTACTAACCACCTGCTACCCCTAACTAGGGTGTTTCATTCACACACACATCCCACCTACCTCTTAGTGCAAGAAATATGGACAAAGCCTAAAATAAGCAGGGACATATATTAAATAATGCTCTTGTGAACTTAGAAAGTTGCTAAAATAACAGGCGTACAGCAACAGTGGTCCCACTCCACAAAGGGGGTACCTCTACAGACCCTGGGAACTACCGCCCCATAAGCTTAACCAGCCTGGTCTGCAAAGCTATGGAAAGAATCATTATGGAACTCATAAACAGAGACATTGGGGACCTACAGACACTTGATCCCACCCAGTTCGGCTTTGTAAAGGGCAGATCCTGACTTTTGAACCTGGTTGACTTTTTCAAAACAGTCACTAGAGCCATTGATGAGGGCAAAGCAGTCCATACAGCCTACCTGGACTTGGCTAAGGCCTTTGACACAATACCTTTTTGTTCTGTCCATGATAAAAAAATTGACAGGTTGAATTTTCAGAGACAGGTTTCTTCTGGTTTAATTCCTTGTATAATTGATGGTGCAGCAGTGGTATTTACCTCACAACTCACAGTTATAGGGTTTGATTCTTGGTTTGGGTGGCTTCTCTGCATCCTCCCTGTGTTGTATTATTGGATTGCTCTGGCTCCTGCCCATCTACACAAAGGCGTGTTTTGCAAATTAATCCCCTGCATCTCTGCTGAGAATTGTTTTGTTCTGTCACAGTAAAATTGACAGGCATTTGAATTTCAGACTTCAGGTTTCTGAATTCTTACTTCATGTTCTTCAGAATACATAGTGGTAGCAATATTAAAGTGTCCCTTTGATGAGTAGTAGCTGTATTATTGTGTCTATTTTATATTTTTTCACATTTTGGTCCATTTTTTTTCAAAAAATTGTTTTAGCAAATTAATGACAACTCACTAAACTGAAGTTAGAAGAAAATGACAGACATTTGTTTGAGTTTCAGATTTTATACCCTTCAGAAAATTCTTTAATACAAGACCTAATCTTATTATCTTTCTAAGTTTATTAGAGCAAAATTTAAAATTGTTTGTGCCTTTGTCCCACTTCTGTGTATTGCTTTAAGCAGATTTCTTTTTCTTGCTCTTGAAGTTGGAAATTGTGACAATGTGTCAGGGCCATCAGTCAGCCAGAGAGATTTTTCAATGTAGCTTGCTTGTTGCACCCTCCCCATGTAGTGACTGGATGTGTGTCAGCAAAGGCAGACAGGTGTATCTTGGATGGGGGAGGGACAGGACACATGATACAGTACTAAGTGGCTTTCATCTGTCCTTGATTTTGCATGGTCTGGTTTGTCATATTTTGTTTTGTTGATTTATGCTTATTACTCAACTCAAAGTGCCTGTTGCTCCTGTTTAAGTAGCAAAATGCTTTACCATGTAAACTAAACAGAATGCCAATCATGTGTGGTCCATAACCTGTACAGTAATCCTTAAGCAATGTATCTTGAGCTTGTTTCTTGTTTGCTTTTCGATTTCTACTTTCAGCATGTTGCTTGGTACTTTAATAAAGCTGAATATATTATAATTAGAACACAGTGCAAGGAGAAGTGTTTTGAGTTGAGAGTGCTTCTGGTTTTTCTTTATACTTGATTTGACTGGCATTCCAGTAATGTATTTAAAAAGTCCAATGCATTGAAATATTTTATTCTTCTACACTATTTTTTCTTGATTCCACTCAGGCATCATAGATAAGCTCAACAGCTTAAATGTAAACCCTTATGTCACTAGCTGGGTTGCAAACTGGCTAAAGGACAGAACCCATAAAGTTAAAATCACTGGAGCAATGTCAGACTCAAAGCCAGTCACAAGTGGTGTCCCACAGGGATCTGTCCTGGGACCCCTCTTGTTCGGCATTTATTTTTCAGATGTTAATGCAAACATGGGAGTGTTGTGGCTGACAAAGTTCGCAAATGACTGCAAACTAGGCGCCATAGTTGATACACCAGCGGACACATACATCCTACAAAAAGGCCTCACAGAAACGGACAACTGGTGCCGGAGTCATGGCCTTAAACTAAATGCCAAAAAATGTATAGTCATCCCCTTTGGGAAAAACAAAGTACCCACAAATTATCACATAGACAGCAACCCACTGAGTATGGAAAAAGTAATCAGAGACCTAGGGACCCAAGTCGACAGCAACCTCTCATTTGACACCCACGTTGCCAAAGTGGTTAGAAAAACATTCTACCTTGCACACCTTATCATGAAGGGATTCACATCCAGATCCAAGGATGTCATTGTACTCCTATACTCCTCCCTCATCAGACCTATGATTGAGTACAATGCCCCATTTGGTATGTACCTCACCCGGCATTTGCAACAGCTGGAGAGACCACAAAAGTACCTCACCAAGAGGATCAAGGGTCTCCAACATATGTCTTATTCTGCCAGACTAAAGAAACTCCAGCTCTATTCAGTAGCATACCACCTGCTCAGAGGTGATCTCTGCCTGACGTACAAGGCCATGTCCAATCAGGAACTGATGGACATGCTCCACCTCAAAAAATCCAAATTCATCAGAACCACGAGAGCTAAAGACTTAAACCTCGGCACAAGTATGAATAGGACATGCTGGAGGGATAGATTCATAACCCAGAGGCTTCCCATGCTCTGGAACAAGATCCCAGTTCATGTTAGGCAGAGCCCCTCACTGACTCTCTTCAAGAGAAATCTTGATGAGTGGATGGGAGATCGTAAGTTTACCCCAGGGGTCACATCTGTGTCACTACTAGACAGGGGCACAGTAAACTAATTTTATTATATAAGGGGACCTTCACTGTGTCACTACTAGACAGAGGCACAGTATTCTAAATCTATTCTGTGCATTTTTGTACCATTTCATGGGGTGGCGAAAGCCACATCACTATGGCTAGGCTTACAAATGCCCCAGGGCAGATAGCCTAGTACTAAACTATGAAACTATAGTATGAGAAATTTGCTAGAATAACAGGATTTGTGCTAGTATGAATTTTTCTAAAGGACATGAAGTCTGAAACTCAAATGTGTCATTATTTAGCAACTTCAGCCTTCAATGATTTTCTAGAAAATCACAAAATTTATGAGGAACAGACAAAAAATATGGGGCAAAAATCTAGACATTCTGCAAAATTCGGACAGTTGAGAGGTATGCTACCTACCACACACACACACACACACACACACACACACACACACACACACACACACACACACACATACCTCTCAACCTTTTAGAGCAACAAACCCATAAATAAAACTGAGGCAAAGGCCCAAAAATAAAGACTTTTTTTTTTAAATATTACCCTTATAAATTTAGAAAGATGATAGAATAGTAGTAGGTCTTGCATTAGTACAAATTTTCTGAAAGGTATGAAATCTGAAACTCAAATGTCTGCCATTATTTTCTAACTTCAGTCTTTAATGATTTGCCACTAATTTGCCAGAAAACCACAATTTTATGAAAAACGGACCAAAAATGTGATGCAAAAATATAAAATTGCCAGACAATACAGCTGGGAACCTGTCAAAGAAGGGACACCATTTTAATATGAGCACTGTTAACTTGAGCAGCTGACAAAATTAGAGAATCTACATGCATTTCTGAAATAAAAGTAATGTATAACTCTGATCATTAGTTATTTATAATTGTAAAGCCTCCACGTTTTCTTCCAAAATTGCTATTTTGTGGAGGGATTATTAGGGGGGAGCAACATTTTGAGCCAAAATTGGGAACAGTTGAGAGGTTTGGATATTCCTAATTCTATAAAGCAATTTATTTGCACGTACCTCTCAACCTCTTAATGCAGGAAATCTGGACAAGGCCAAATATATTGGGGGAACATACAAACAGTACTAAAAATTGATCTTGTATAAACTTAAGACAGTTGATAGAATAACAGGTCTTGCTTTAGCATGCATTTTTCTGAAGGATATGACGTCTGAAACTTAATGCCTGTCATTATTTAGTGACTTCATTCCTAAATGATTTGCCAGAAAAGTTTTATTTTGCATTTTACAGCATGAATACCAATAAATATCTGCTAAACAAAGCAATGCAGTCTCACGATAAAACTAGACTTAGTATTAAAACTTCTCTGCCCTTGAAACTCACATTCATTGAAACAGCATTGAAACCCACATTCAAAGAAAATACATTTTGCCAGTGGCAGATAAAGATTAACTTTGTGCTGTTTTCAAATCATAGGCCCCTTGCACATGGAACATACACGTGCTCTTTGATACACCTTCCTGATTGATTGTATTAAATTATATTCCTTGTACAATACTGTGCAGTTGTTAGACAGCATTTTAAATTTATTATTTTAAACATTTTTCCAGTAAACAATGAAACAAAATGCATGCACCAATAATGACAAAACAGCCCAATTCAGAACATTTCCATTATAAAAGTCTACTCAGACTTCTACAGTCCACCAGTATCAGTAAATATGTACAATCTCTGAACTAGTAAAAGCCATCTACACAATTCCACATTAAAGAAATCTGTAACTAATGAAGAGGTTGCTGCTAGCAAACAACTTTATATTTCATTGTTTCATCTACAAATAAAGTGCCTGTTGCCCTTGAGGAATAAATTGCCTATGTTGTATTAAAAAAGTGACACACTAGTAATATTGCAATAGGGAATGGATGGCAAACTGATAACAGGTTCATAGTTACTACTAGATATCTTCGCCAAAAAGGACTACAGCATCCACCTCCCTTTACAACACAGTACAGTATCAGCAATGCAACTACCTACTGTGGGAGAAGAACCCACAGCCTTCTGCATCAAAAGCAAGTACACTACCTGTTGTGCTATTAACAATATAAGCAGACACAGCATAAGCAGCACTAAACTTTAGTTCCCCTGCAGCTCTCAGCTCCTTGTAAAATGTACTCGACACTCAGCTGTATCTCTGAACTTTGCAGCACAAGAAATATGGAAAAAGCCAACATTTATTGGGGGGGGGGCAAAAGCCCTTGTATAATTTTGGAAAGTTTCTAGAATAAAATGCTGTGCTACCACCATGTCTTGAACCCAGAACCATATGCACTACAGTCAGTGCAACATACCACTATGCTAAATCAGCAGCTTGAAAAATAGGAAGACTGAAATTTAATGGCTATTAGATAGCTCTCAACCTCTTAGCACAAAACACTTAGACAAACAAATACAATAATGAGGGAATACAAATTCAGTTCTCACTTCACACCTTAGCACAAAAAACCTGGACAAACAACAAAAATAATAATGGGGGAATACAACTTCAGTTCTCACTTCTCACCACAACTGGGAAATACAACTTCAGTTCTCACCATAGCTCACAACTGTTAGAAATAAAAATCTGAACAAAGTTCAGAAATAATGGTGGTTAGGGACTTTAGGCTCTTCTTACCCTGAAGCAAAGGTACAGGGTTTGAGCCTTGTAAAAGGATAAAATTCAAAGATCAATGCATGTTAGGTTCAAGCAAGGCACCCTTTATTACTTGCAGCAAGGAGACAAAGCATGTAGGTACAAGATTTGTCTAACTTTCTGGTGGTTAGTATGTTATTCTTATACAGTTCTCTCCACATCACACAGAAAATGTTACTAATCTACTGCTGACGTAGTTGGACACAGCTTTCTGTATGTTACACAGAAAATGTTATCAGGCTTATTGCTGACATGGTCAGATTATTGCTGTTTTGCAAAAACATTTGAGAAAAACAACCTGGCCTTGGGCTTATTTTAGCCCACATTGACTCTTCAATTCTTCAATTGTGCAGCTCCAATACATACGTTACGTTTTGTCTAGATTCAAGGTACATTTCTAGCTTTGGTACAAGTAGTGCTGACTATGGTTTAAGCTTTTCAAACATCTCTTGTTTTCTTTATCAAGGCTTCTAGCAGCTGCACATTTTCTCATGGCATAAGCAGAAATATAATGTATCTTATTAAGTTTCCGGTAGCTGCACATATTTTCATTGCATAAGCAGAATAAAGTGTCTTGTATTAAGTTTCTAATAGCTGTGCAAATTCATGCAGTATGAACAGAATCAATGTATTAACTCTTTTAAGCCTTTAATGTACTAAGCATGCACATTGCTATTATGCATTTTCCTAACATTTCCCCCCTTTTAATACTTTTATTCTACTTTCAAAACAAGCATAAGCAGTTTTTTCTTCCCTTAACCTCTTCCTACTCAGGATTTGCAGTTAAGAGAGTCATTTAGTTTAAGCCAATGAAAGCATTTTCAGTTTTTCAGTAACTCTTCGAGTTCAGCATCTTGGTATAAGGTTTCCGAAACTGAAATGTCTACAAAATTTTTGATTAGTCCTTTTATGCAGGGGATCCAGCAGCACCCCACACACCATCAGTAGAGCTATCCCTACACAGATGGCAACCAGAATGTTCATCAGGATACTGCCCCACCCCCCAAACAATTTCTGGAAAAAGTCCATCAATGGATTTGGTCCCGGTTTGGTTATGGCTGACACCTGCTGAATTACCACAAGATGGTTGTCTGTCTCATGTTTGTGGTCAGGAATATACGAACAGCACTCCTCCTAGATTAAAGTGCATGTACCTCCTCTCACCGCTAGGGTGAAGTCAAGAGCCATGCGATTCTGAAGTACTACTGTTCTCATGGCAGTCAGTTCATCGGTTACCAATTCTAGGGCAGAAAAGGTTGCATTACTCATTATTTCGAGAAGCTTAGACAGTTTTCTCAATTCCCAAATTGATTTTGTTGCTCCATATGCTGGTAGTACGCCTGCCCACGATATAACAGTATCACTCAGATCCATGTGCGACAGTCCATTGTTATTCCCTGGGCCTAAGTTATGATGGTTTTTCCAGGGTGGATTGATTTGTCCCACTGGATTGACAGGCTTCTTGATTTCTCGGACATTGTGAATCTTCCCTTGAGGTAAAACTGTCATGTGTCGTATGGCCGGAACCAGGTACCCCAAAAAACAACTGCCAGACGAATTTTCGGGTAGCCATTTATATGCTTTTCTTTTGCATATGAAGTAACAATCTTCCACTTTAGTAGTAACTTTACTATACCCTTGCTCTGCATGAAACATTTTTCTGTTGATTATGGACAGTTGTTTGTAGAGGTCAGCATTATGTTTTACTTCTTCAATTGTCCTATGCATCAATTCAACAAATGAATCATAGCTCGTGTTGCAATAGGATCTGATGTTATTGGATTTAGTGTAGCATTTATAGGGAACAGTCACATTGCAATAGCTCCAACCCACCTTGACTGTATCATTTTTATAAAAACACACAGTTCCTTTCTGTCGAATAGACAAGTGCAATGCTACCTTATCTTTTGATGTGACATCTGATGTATCATGATTTAAGTTTTCCCAAGTCTTGTTAGCCCCTAGGGGAACTGCAGTTAACAGTAGCCCCCCATATGCTGTTGGTAAGGCTGTACAAATCCAGCAATTCGAAACATTGAAGGTTTCAGCATACACATATTTGATTGCCTGGTAAGTATTAAAGTTCAGGTGCCACTCTGCACGCTTATTTAGTTCTACTTGCGTGGCTGAGAAAAGAAATGGCCACAATAAAAAGATTATTGTCACCAGTACAGTCAACAGGATGGTCATGTAATATTTTTGTGGAAACAGTTGTTCTGCATTTCCGTTTTCTCCGGTTCTTCAAAGTAGGTGTATTTGGATCTTACTGGATTCCGTCATCTCACTTTGGACACGTGATCTTACTCTCTGCCCTAATAGGACCTTCAGCACTGATGGTTTCTTCACTGGGTTTGAAACGGATCAGTCCTATTGATCTGACCCCCCTTTGTAGCCAGACTTTGTGCTTAGGGTCCCGATGGAGAGGTAAGATCTTTGTCCAATTCAAAGTTCTTTACGAGCTTGCAGTACATCAGGTGTATCCACAAAGCTTGTTCTGCTATCTTGACTGCAGTAGGTGTCAAAAGAAGCACCTGGTAGGGACCTTCCCACCTTGGTGATGCCCAGTTCTTTTGTTTTATGATTTTAATCCATACCTAGTCTCCTGGCGTCACTGCCACTTCCGATGTTTCGGTTTGTTTTTTATCTGAAACAGAATTTGACTGCAATAGATGTTTAGAACTCAACAACTTTTTCATATATTCAGCTAGTGTGAAATCAGCTTCCTGGTCTGATGACATGAGAAGTTTCCACTGGGGTGTATAATAAGCTCTGCCAAACAGTTTTTCAAAAGGAGTTAATCCTTTTGCTGTAGGGACAGTTCTCATGCTCAACAGTGCCGGGGTAAACAGTACAACCAAGTTTTTCCTGTCTCAGCTATTAATTTTCTCAATTTGCTTTTTAATATACCATTATGCCTTTCAACCAGCCCTGCAGATTGTGGATGGTATGCACAATGATTTTTTAAAGAAATACCAAAATGCTTACTTAACTGCTGTATGGTTTGATTTACAAAATGTGTACCATTGTCACTGTAGATTCTTTCCGGAATGCCAAACCTAGGAATAATTTCCTTGACAAGTACTTTTGTCACTGTAGTTGCATCTGGATTTTTGGTTGGAAAGGCTTCCACCCACCTGGAAAACATATCTATAATGACAAGACAATACTTCTTATTTTCACATTTGTTCAATTCTATGAAATCCATACAGATAGTGTGAAATGGATATGGTGGTGTGGGGAAACTCCCTTGCTTGGGCTTTATCACCCCCTGTGCATGATGTTTGTTACAAATCTGACACATTAAACAATTTTTTTAGAGTAGTTTGTAAATCCGTACATTGTGAACAGCTGGTTCACCAGCTGTTCCATCCCTCCTGTTGAGACATGGCACTGCCCATGACTCAACAATGCTGCATAATGAAATAAATTAGAGGGTAGTATCGGTTTTCTTTCTTTAGAGATGTACAGCCCCTTTTCGAGGATTTCTCCTCGTTTTATCCATCGCTGTTTTTCAGCTTGCATAGTGAGTGTCTGCATTGTTTTTAACATGTCTAGATCTAAGGTTTCAGAGGGTTGTAATTCCTCATTTAAAAGAAATACTTCTGTGGCTACTCGTTTTGAAGCTGTATCAGCTCTCGCGTTACCTTTTGAAATCCTATCCTGTTGCTTGGTTTGAGCTGTACATTTGCAAATGGCCACTTTCTGGGGTAACTGAATAGATTCTAAAAGATCTAAAATAAACTGTGCATGATTTATAGGTTTGCCAGTAGATGTTATCATTCCCCGCTTTTTCTACTGTTGTGCAAACACATGTACAGTGGAAAAAGCATACTGGCTATCAGTAAAAATATTTACACATTTACCCTTTGCTAAGGTACATGCCCATGTCAGGGCAATCAATTCTGCTGCCTGTGCAGATAAATTGTGTGATAAAGATTTTGCTTCTACAATCTCAGTATCAGAGACTACTGCATATCCTACTAGGTTTTTTCCTGCAGGACCCCTTTTGCACGAGCCATCCATGTAATATGGCACTTCGGCATTATCCAAGGGGACGTCCGTGAGATCTTTTCTAGGTAGTGTCTTTTGCTCAATTACCTGCAGGCAGCGGTGCAGTGTGCCATCTGCAGGGGTTGGGAGCAGAGTAAAAGGGTTCAAAGTTGTACATCATTCAATTGTCATATGAGGTTGGCTCAACAATATAGTCATGCAGGAAAAATGCCTAGCAGGGGAGAGATATGCCACCTTTTCTTGTAGCAAAATAATCGTGACTGCATGGGGTACTCTCAAAGTGAGAGGGTGGAACAAGACTACTGAGGCTGAAGCCTGTACTGCCATTGCAGCTGCAACTACTGCTTGTATACAGTGGGGTAAGGACTGTGCTACTGGGTCTAGTTGTGATGAATAGTAAGCAATGGGGCGTTGCTTATCCCCATGCTGTTGTGTTAACACTGATGTCATGTAACCCTGCTTGCAATCTACAGTCTGGAAAAAATGTTTATGATAGTTTGGCAATCCTAGAACTAGTGAGGACACTATTAACTGTTTTAGTTTGCAAAAGGCAGATTCTGCCTCTGGTGTCCATTGTAACAGATCCTGTGCTGCCATAAGCATCTTATATATAAGGTCAGTTAAAGGTGTAGATTCCAAAGCATAGTTTGGAATCCAGCTTCGGCAAAAATTAGTTGTACCCAGGAAGGACATCATTTCCTTCTTGGTAGTGGGTTTTGGTGCTTGCAAAATTGCTACTTTTCTGTCCTCATCTAACATTCTACCTTCCTTGGATATTACATATCCTAGGTATTTGACCTGTTTGTTCCAGAGCTGCAGTTTGCCTTTGTTTACCTTATGTCCCTCAGTGGCTAAAAATCGTAAAAGTGCTATGGTATCTTCCCTACAATCCTGCTGGGTGGGGGCCGCCAGCAGAATGTCATCAACATAAAGTAAAACCTGGCTACCTTTTGGTGGGTTGAATCCTGCCAAGTTGCTTGCCCTTTCTTGTGAGAATATCATTGGACGTTCACAATATCCCTGTGGTAGGCGTGTATATGTATATCTTTTTCCCTGAAATGTAAATGCAAACCAATACTGGCTATCAGGGTGTATCGGTATCAAAAAGAATGCATTGCTAATGTCTACCACAGAAAAATACTTTTGCTGAGGTTTTAAGTCATTCAACCGGGTGTGTGGATCTGGCACTGTGGGTGCCCTTGGTATTACTGCATCATTTACTGCTTGCAAATCTTGGACCATACGCCATTCTCCATTGACCTTTTTAATTGGAAATAAGGGTGTGTCACATGGTGAATCAGGAGATTCTACTAGTATCCCTCCTTTAAGTAAGGCTGCTATAATAGGCTTTATCCCTGCCTCTGCATTTTTTCTTCAGGGATACTGTCTTTTTTGTGGTCTAAATGCTGACTTTGGTGTGATAGTAACTGGCCCTGCTGTACGAATAAGTTCTACATCTGATTTTCCAGTTGACCAGAGAGTCTCTGGTGTATCTCGCAAGGCGTTTTCTTCCTCCTTTAATAGGAGTGTCCATCAGCTGTCTTCGCTAGATTGCAAGTGCACAGCAGGATTGGTCTGAGTTATCCAATTCAATTTTTGTACTTGTATTCCCTGTCCTGACAGTTCTAGTTCTGTTTGTTTCTCCCATCTCGTGGCTTTCTCTCCAAGGTCTGCCCATTTTATATTTTTGTTTTTAGTCAAGCTAACATGTGGTAATCGGTTAGATTTATAAAGTGTAAAAAACTCCTGGGGCAGTGAACAGCTGGCTACACTGTTCCCTTCTATGTCCCAGTACAGGTTACGCAGTATCAATCTATTTGCATGATTCTTAAATAATTCTTTCTCATATTCCTTATCAGGTCCTGGTGTGTTACAAAAATACAGGGTACAGTGCAACAGGTGTTGCTTGTCAATGTCAAGGGAGGGAAACTTACTGATGGCTATGTTTATTAGTTCCTCGGTCACAGTCCCTGGACCAGTCGTAACCAAGTCCTGGCTGTACCAATAAAACATTTCACCCTCTGATTGCACCACAAAGGTATTATTTTGTCGCTGTGCTTCCATACCCTGCATGGTTGGGACTACTGCTATACCAAATATCTGCATGAGGTCTCTGCCCAAGAGATTTACTGGGCATTTTGCAGAAACTACAATTTTGGTTTCCTGTGTTAATCCTGAAACTGAATCAGTTATTGCAATGCTACGGGAGAGAGGCTCCCGATACAGCTGTCCATTAGCTGCTTTGACCAGTGTGTAATCAAGTGACTCTATGTTTTCCGGTAATTTGGAGGGGTGTATAAGGGTCCGTGATGCCCCTGAATCACACAAAAATTTGACCTCCCTCCCTTCTACCAAGAGTGTAACCTCTGGTTTCATGTCTGCTAAATAAAGCTCCAAGCTCAACAAAGCTAGATCTAATATTTCATTTTCTTTATTGTCACTAACTTCCTGCACTTCCTCTACTCCCTCTTTCACATTCTCATTTGTCCTTTCTTTACTAGCCCCTTCTAGTGATTCTTGACTATCATATAGCCAGTCCTCATCCTCCTTGTCTTCCGTTGTTGCCTTCTTATTTTTCTTGCAATCCCTTGCCAAATGTCCCTTTTTACCACATTTAAAACATTCTCCCCTTTTCTTGCGCCCTTCAAAGTCCTCTCATCGCTGATCAGACTACTTGTTTCCCTGTGTGTTTTTCTTGCCCTTTTCCCCAGCCTGTACTAGATAAACTTCTGCTCTGTCTTCTACAGAAAATACTTGAGCCTTCTTTTTCTTTTTGCTATTAAAATGCCTTTCGGCATGCCTAGCATATTCAAGTAATGATTGTAACCTGCTTGTACGATGGTCTACCATATGTTTTGTAATAAAACTACTTATAGGCGTGCTACTGCCTTTTAAAAATGCATTCTTTAACTGTTGTTCATATGGGGAATCTTGTGTTTGATCTTCAGGAGCCTGCATTTCACAGTGGTTATTAAAACATTCTAACAATCTGGCATAGTATCGGTCAATTGTTTCACCTTCTTGTTGGATGCATTGATTAATGCAAGTCCAATCTGCCCTAGGTTTCCATTTTTCAGAGATGCAGTCTGTAAGACCTTTTACTCTCGTGTCTAATTCTGCACTGCTATGTGGGAGGGGTCTTTGTGCAGCGTCACAAGGATTCCAGTTGCCACAAATCATGTACCAATCTGGCCCTACAATTTGTTTAACTACCCTTTCTACTTCTTCTCCGTTTAAGTTATAACTTAACCTCATTCCTTGTAAGTCTTCTGAGAATTTTCTAAAATTAATCTTCGGATGGGGAATTCCCTCAGGGGCTTTCCGGATATCTTCCGGAGTCCAAGGTCTATATACTAAGATAGTTGGGTCCTGATTGTCTTGACCTGCCTGAGGATTAGGTATTTCTATTAGCGGGCATATTTCTTCTTCTTCTCCTATAGATCGTGAATTCTTAACTATTTGCCATAACTCAATACCTTCTTCTGAATTACTTGCCTTTGTTCGGAACCTGGTCCTGACGGGATCTCTGATTTTAGTCAGTTTTAGTTTTATAATATCTCTATCCTCAGTGACCACAGGATATAGTGGGGGTGGACTAACCTGTTCACTCGCTTCATATTCTGGTAAGGGAGGCGGAGGTTCTGATGCTATTACTAAATTATTATCCTCCTTATCCAAAAACATTGCTTTTGAATCTTTGTTCTTTTGGTCCCTGTGGTTTACTTCCTCCAGCCACCTGTGTGCTTGAGGAATTCCTAACCGCCGTTGCCTTTTTACCTGACCCTTGGAATAATTTTTGAGTTGTTTGATAAGTTTGATAAGCGAGGATTTTTCTAATTTTCCGTCAAATTCATATTTATTAACTCATTTTGAAAAATATCTAATATTATCGGCGCACTGCGACTGCATATATTTTGCGTCTTCTGTTAGCGGGTTCTGGGGTGTTTTTGTGCAATTATTACCCATTTTATTTTATCTTTGATTGTTACGTAACTTCTCTTAATTTTAACGTGTACCATGGATTTTGTTATAGTCTTTTCAGAACGACTGCCTACTTATTCTGTTTCTCCTGATCTATGACAACAGTACTTTTTTTTTTATTTTATCCCTGACTGTAAGAAAAATACAATCTGACAAAAAACAATACACATCTAGTCCCTGATCTAAAACAGAAAACAGAAAAAAGTAGATTCACCTTACCTGAGCCCACGTGATTGATCACCGATTCGCGGAGACCCGCCCTTCAGTCATAGATCAGAAAGTGGCTGGCCTCTTTTGATGACAATTCAGTCTGAGGACTTTCCATATCAGAAGAACCAATTTGGTTTCTTCCCCGTATGGTTTCAGCCACCTGGCCGTCTGATCCGAGGCGAAGAGAGGGTTCCGGTCTGAAGGACCAATCTGTAAAAGGAAAAACTTCAAAGATCAATGCACGTTAGGTTCAAGCAAGGCACCCTTTATTACTTGCAGCAAGGAGACAAAGCATGTAGGTACAAGATTTGTCTAACTTTCTGGTGGTTAGTATGTTATTCTTATACAGTTCTCTCCATGTCACACAGAAAATGTTACTAATCTACTGCTGACGTAGTTGGACACAGCTTTCTGTATGTTACACAGAAAATGTTACCAGGCTTATTGCTGACATGTATAACCAAAAATACACAGAGGTACCACACAATAGCGTCTTCATTACATAAAAAATAAGAACAGTGGTGAGCGCTTTCGCAAAACTAATTGCTTCATCAGACAAGAAAATAAAACACTCCATTGCTTATATACAGATGGAACCATTGACTCAATCCCTGATGCCATAGGTCAATTAAGGCATTAAAGCTATATAACTTATAAATGTATAAATGTAGAAAAGGCTACATATAGAGAAAACTGCATATAAAAGACACATATAAAAAACTGCATGTAAATGCATATAAAAACTGCATATAAAAACTGCATACAAAAACTATATACAAAAACTATATACAAAACTGTTGGTAAAAGACCTAAGTAATAGATATAAACTCCATAAATACTATAGCTATGAAAAATTAAAGGATAAAAATCTAGATCTAGTTATAAAATCTATCTATAATATGTATGTATAACTAAAAGTAGTCTATGTCTCTAAAATATGAAAAAATAAGGTGTAATGGGTGTATGAGGTGCCTAAAATTAAACATGTTTGAGGCGTCTTGCTTTCAAGAAAGGAACCAAGAAAGTAGAGCCATTAAGGCCTGGATATTTATCTGCGTTCAATTTAATGATCCATCTCTGTTCACAGCTTTCAGTAAAATTTTCTATATCCCCTCCTCTAATGTTTTTGTGTATGCGCTCTAGCACAAAAAACTTAAAAGAATGTGAATTATCTGTATTAATAATATGCTGGGCAAGTGCATTAGTGGGTTTCTTATTTTTGACATCACGAAGATGTTCTAGAATTCTGTCTTTAAGAAATCTATTTGTTTTACCTACATAAAACACCGGACATTTCTGACAAAAACAATAGTAAACAACATCAGTGCTCTTGCAATCAGCATAAGTATTAAGCTGTAACTGAAAATGCTTGGTGGGGTGGACATAGGTATTTACACTATAAATATAGGGGCAGGCACTGCATGACCTGCAAGGAAAAGTGCCCTGACGTGAAGAAGGGATGGCTTTCTTAGGCATATCCTTGTTACATAACTGCTTCTTGAGTGACATATTGTTCTTGAAACTGAATAGTGGATCTTTACAGGTAAATAACCTGCAACTGTGGTACCTCTTGTAATAAGTGCCAATGTTTCTTAATTACGTCAACATATTGGTTGACGTCACTATCAAACTGTAACACTACTCTAAATTCATTATGTGGCCTAGAGTTTATGTTAGATGGATTATTACATGGAACTACCTCGTTGTTGTTAAAATAAGGTCTACATTTAGTTGATCTCATATGCCATGCATCAGATATAGTTTTATCAATTTCATCAGGTTTGTATCCTCTAGCTATAAACTCAAATTTTAAATTATTTAATGCTAGTAATGCATCCTCATCATCATCATGTAATCTTAATGTCCTATAGAATTGCCCTTTTAATACATTTCTCAGGATGTGCCTGGGATGCATACTAGTTTTGTGTAGGTATGTGTTCTTTCTGGTTGGTTTGTGGAAGATGCTACTCTTGAAACAGTTAAATTCTGCTTTAGCTAGATGTACATCAAGAAAATCAATCTCAGCTGCAGATAGCCGGTATGTGAATTTTAAAAAGTCAGTGGTGGTATGCAGATAATCAACAAAGGATGCAAAATCTGAACCATTGCCATTCCATAAAATAAAAACATCATCCACAAAACATACATACCATAACACTTGATGTAAGAAAGGATTCAAACCGGAAAGTATATGTGTTTCTTCCCAGCAGACTAGTGCAAGGTTGGAGTAGCTATTTGCACAAGGAGTGCCCATAGCCACGCCAACCTGTTGCAGGAAAAATTTCTCTTCAAACATAACAACATTATTCTCTAATATAATTTCTAAGAGACTGCATATAAGTTGTATCTTACTATTTGAAAAACATCTATTTGTTGACAGGAAATTTCTAACCATTTCAATACCCCAAGTATTAGGGATACTGGTAAATAATGACTCAATGTCCATTGTCACCAATACAAAATCAGTGTCATTGGTAACAGTGTCCATCCTGTTATGTAACCTTTCAAGGAACATTTTAGTATCTCTTAGAATGGTATGACAATTCTCTAATAATCCATGTATTGTACCTTCAACAAAGATGGATAAGGGCTCGGTGCACCACCCAGCCCCTGACACTATGGGACGCATTGGTGGTGATGCCAGGTCTTTATATACCTTAGGTAAACCATAAATTCTAGGTATAGAGGGTTTGAGAACATTAAAATACTTAAATAATGGTTTGTCTATCAATCCAGTAATAAGAAGATCAAACATAAGAAATGACACTTTATCAATAATACCATTGACCATAATTTTAGAGACTGATTTATAAGTTTCATTGTTAAGTAAAAGTTTATACATTTGTTGTAGATACAATTGTTTATCTAATAAAACAATTCCTCCTCCTTTATCAGCCTGTTTAATAACTAATGACTGCAAATTCTTTAACTCTTGTAAGGCTCTTTGTTCGTTAGGAGTGAGATTACTAAAGTAATAGTCACTAGAATCATGCTCACCTATGTCCCTGAAAGATAGTTCACAGATCTCTAAGAACTTTTGAACACCCGGTGGGGTATTCGGGATAAAACTACTAGGCTGCCTGTGTACATTAGTCCTTGTTCCTGACTCATTAGGAAACAGATTTCAGTGATAAATTTCTGCCTAGTAGCTTTAAGTCTTTAATCATTTCTGTTACATTGGCTTTTTTTTGCTGGTATAAAGGACAAACCTTTGTTTAATAAATTAATTTGGTCAGTATTAAGTTCAAAGGAAGAAATTTTTATGACCAAACCTGTATCTAAGTTCTTCTCCTTTTGGGTGTTTGGCCTGCTCCCTTTTGCTGATTCAGCCTGGCTGGCTGTCCTCTGTATTGCTGGTTCTTTGTAAAAGTCTTGTAGGGCAAAGCTGCTTTCAGAGAGAAATCTCCTTTCTTCAAAGAGTCTAAAAAAATGCTGTCAGTATTTGTTCCTGCTTGTCTCTCAGCACTGGCTGTTACAGAAGGATTTAATGGGACTAGTGATGTAGTCAAGGGTGCTGTAGAACAACTTCTCTTAGGAATAGCCCCAGTTTCAGTTTCAGTTGAAGAAACACATATACTTTCCGGTTTGAATCCTGTCTTACATCAAGTGTTATGGTATGTACGTTTTGTGGATGATGTTTTTATTTTATGGAATGGCAATGGTTTAGATTTTGCAGCCTTTGTTGATTATCTGCATACCACCACTGACTTTTTAAAATTCACATACCGGCTATCTGCAGCTGAGATTGATTTTCTTGATGTACATCTAGCTAAAGCAGAATTTAACTGCTTCAAGAGTAGCATCTTCCACAAACCAATCAGAAAGAACACATACCTACACAAAACTAGTATGCATCCCAGGCACATCCCGAGAAATGTATTAAAAGGGCAATTCTATAGGACATTAAGATTACATGATGATGATGAGGATGCATTACTAGCATTAAATAATTTAAAATTTGAGTTTATAGCTAGAGGATACCAACTTGATGAAATTGATAAAACTATATCTGATGCATGGCATATGAGATCAACTAAATGTAGACCTTATTTTAACAACAACGAGGTAGTTCCATGTAATAATCCATCTAACATAAACTCTAGGCCACATAATGAATTTAGAGTAGTGTTACAGTTTGCGAGTGACGTCAACCAATAAGTTGACGTAATTAAGAAACATTGGCACTTATTACAAGAGGTACCACAGTTGCAGGTTATTACCTGTAAAGATCCACTATTCAGTTTCAAGAACAATATGTCACTCAAGAAGCAGTTATGTAACAAGGAAATGCCTAAGAAAGCCATCCCTTCTTCACATCAGGGCACTTTTCCTTGCAGGTCATGCAGTGCCTGCCCCTATTTACAGTGTAAATACCTATGTCCACTCCACCAAGCATTTTCAGTTACAGTTTAATACTTATGCTGATTGCAAGAGCACTGATGTTGTTTACTATTGTTTTTGTCAGAAATGTCCGGTGTTTTATGTAGGTAAAACGAATTGATTTCTTAAAGACAGAATTCTAGAACATCTTCGTGATGTAAAAAATAAGAAACCCACTAATGCACTCGCCCAGCATATTATTAATACAGATAATTCTCATTCTTTTAAGTTTTTTGTGCTAGAGCGCATACACAAAAACATTAGAGGAGGGGATATAGAAAATTTTACTGAAAGCTGTGAACAGAGATGGATCATTAAATTGAATGCAAATAAATATCCAGGCCTTAATGGCTCTACTTCCTTGGTTCCTTTCTTGAAAGCAAGACGTCTCAAACATGTTTAATTTTAGGCACCTCATGCACTCATTACACCTTATTTTTTCATATTTTAGAGACATAGACTACTTTTAGTTATACATACATATTGTAGATAGATTTTATAACTAGATCTAGATTTTTATCCTTTAATTTTTCATAGCTATAGTATTTATGGAGTTTATATCTATTACTTAGGTCTTTTACCAACAGTTTTGTATATAGTTTTTGTATATAGTTTTTGTATGCAGTTTTTATATGCCGTTTTTATATGTATTTACATGCAGTTTTTTATATGTGTCTTTTATATGCAGTTTTCTCTATATGTAGCCTTTTCTACATTTATACATTTATAAGTTATATAGCTTTAATGCCTTAATTGACCTATGACATCAGTGATTGAGTCAATGGTTCCATCTGTATATAAGCAATGGAGTGTTTTATTTTCTTGTCTGATGAAGCAATTAGTTTTGCGAAAGCGCTCACCACTGTTCTTATTTTTTGTGTAATAAAGACGCTATAGTGTGGTACCTCGGTGTATTTTTGGTTATATATAGTTCTGGTTTTGTGCACCTGGGTTTTACCTGAAGCCGTTTCTCTTTTTATACATATTTATTGCTGACATGGTCAGATTATTGCTGTTTTGCAAAAACATTTGAGAAAAACAACCTGGACTTGGGCTTATTTTTGCCCACCTTGACTCTTCAATTCTTCAGTTGTGCAGTTCTAATACATACATTACATTTTGTCTAGATTCAAGGTACATTTCTAGCTTTGGTACAAGTAGTGCTGACTATGGTTTAAGCTTTTCAAACATGTATTGTTTTCTTTATCAAGGCTTCTAGCAGCTGCACATTTTTTCATGGCATAAGCAAAAATAGAATGTCTCATTAAGTTTCTGGTAGCTGTACATATTTTCATTGCATAAGCAGAATAAAGTGTCTTGTATTAAGTTTCTAATAGCTGTGCAGATTGATGCAGTATGAACAGAATAAATGTATTAACCCTTTTAAGCCTTTAATGTACTAAGCATGCACATTGCTATTATGCATTTTCCTAACAAGCCTAAACACCTGTTGTGTTATGTGGGGGCATACACACACACACACACTCCATAATTTCCTGATCTGTTTCACACACACTCTCCTTACCTGATTACTCCATACTTTCTTGATCTGTTTCCTGCTTGCACTCCTATCTGTTAATGATTGCTCCATTCAAGCTAATTTCCCACTCACAGCCAGCTGGACATGATGTTAGCTCCTGTTTGCCTTCACCACAACACCCAGCAAGCATCCTTAAAGAGCCGACACTTTTTTTTTTTTTTTTAGTTAAAAAGCTACCCCCCTTCTAAATAAGTTGTACTGAAATCAGTACAGTGCGTATGCCTCCCGACGTCCCTGATCATATGCACCATTGGAGGGTGCTGCTGTGATATATGTTGCACTAAGTACAATAAAACAGAACACACTAATTCAGGCATGTGCAGAAAATTACAAAAAAAATAAGCATTTCTTATAGTCAATGACAGTCTGTCTCTCTTAATGAAAACTACAGTGTATGCAGCAAATCCTCTGACTCCAAAGATGTCTCCTTTATTTTGTATAAACACTGAAAAAAAACATGCATTTGTTCCATGTCTTCTTAAATTTTGACATCACTAGTCTAAAACCAATATTGATATATTTTACTGTTAAAATGTGGTTTCTTAACCTTATTGCATTGGTGCATTGGTTAAGCATTAATTTAGTTGTGGGTAATAATGCAGCTACATTTTCTTTAAAATAATTGCAAAGTGTTAAACAGAAGTGAAGCAAGAGAACACAGTTTACAGTAAGTTGATAATTTCTTGTGAAACAAAAGTAAATGCCAGCTGGTTTCCTGGTAGCTTTTGAAGTTTTGCCTAGAAAATCAGTCTGAAATTCATTTCGAATACTGCATTAGAACTTCTTCCAACTTAACGGAGACAAATCACAAAGGTCATCTCTGTCAAGCTGACTTTCTGTTGTAGTTCAACGTATTGTACCAAGACTGTATCATTTTTTTAATTTCTTAATGCATGTGTGTAACGACTAATGGTAGGGCATATTTTTCATACTGACCTCAGTGTATCACAAAAAAATAAATCAATAAAATAAATAAATTAGAAGTTCAATTAATAATGGCAGAATATTTGTAGAATATTTGAACAGGAATGAAATGAAACTAAGTTTCAGTTTACAACTGAACTTCTAAAAGATGCAAATTAAAACTATATGCCAAGCTTTTATTTCTGAACTGTCACTGATGAAAGAGATCCTGCAGTAAAAAAGTTACACCTCCAGTGACAACTAAAGAGGTAATAGTAAATGATGTAAATGTAGCTCATATTGTTTAATGTTGTGGGCATTCACTATCAGTGGTGTTAAATAAATATAGAAAACAAGATTAAGCCCTTACAACAGCATCAACTTTACTTATTTTCAACAGCAAATAGGCAGAGAAAAAGAGTAAGGATTATTTATTTACATTTGTTAATTGGGAATTTCCAAGCAGGAAGTCATCATTTTTTGGGGAGTTCCAGGTAGAAAAGTTCCAGCAACATTAAAATACCTGCAAGAAGTCACCATTTTCAGCGGTCATCCAGGGAAAAAAGCTTCAGCAACATTAACATACGTATAGTCAAGGCACATCAAAACACATTTTAGACAGTATTAGATAGTGTACAGTATGATTTAGAGAAGTGCAAACTGAGATAACAACATACAGTGTCTGTACAGATTGAATAGTAATCTGATACAGTACTGGATGTAAAGGTTTGTTTAAAAACAGAAAGGTATCATTTTATTTTCTTTGAGTGAATGACTCTATAACATATAATACATACATTGCAAGGACAAGGATGGATGTACAAATAACACATTTAAACATTACTGATTGATGTACAAAGACCAATTGGCATAATGGTTAAGGTCTTTGCCTCCCATGCATACGGTCATTTTAGTAGGTAGGACTGAGTGTCTCACATACTTCATACATTTATAGATACAAACACACACACACACACACACACACACACACACACACACACACACACACACACACACACACACACACACACACACACACACACACACACACACAATGACAACACTGTAATGTGTTTCTTATTAGTTACAGGATCAGGATGGTGGATGTCAGAGCTTTGAAGGATCACTGGGCGAGGATAGTGGCCCAGGTTGAGGCCTTATTTCAGGAGGTAGCATCACAGAACAGCAAGTGCCTGCACAGGCAGAGGCTCAGCCAGCAGCTGAACTGTAACTGAGAGGTTAGAGAAAGTGCAAGATGGACATAGCTGAAGGTAGTGAAGAGGTGGAGAAGGAGATTGTGCACAAAGGAGCCACAGGTGGTTGAGAATGCAGCAACAGTGCCACAGACACCTTCAGGTAATCTGTTTTTATTGTTGAAAAGTGTTGTGAGGATTTAAGAGAAACTTCAGTGGGATGGTCATCAGGGTTTTTGTAAGAGTTGATTGCAAGAGACAGTAGTTAGGGTCTGGAGAACAAAGACAGCAACCAAGGGAACAGGCAGAAGGAATGATAATACAGTGAGGTTCAGGAGTAGCACTGGATGAAAGGCAGATGTGTTTGGATGAACCTGGTGGAGTGACTGGGCATCTGGGGTCAATAATGATAACCATATATGGGTTGTCAATAAAATCTCTGGGGGCTCAAGCCTTTTTATCAGGGAGGTCAGGTCTATTTTTGACATCCCATATCCCTCTGGCAGTTAAGGAGAGGATCTGGCAAGGGAAATATGCGGATATTTTTGAACTGATTGACACCGATGGTGCTCAGAGGTTATGGACAAGCAGAAACTTGAGGAACTACGGATTTGGCAGCTGAATTAGCAGCTTTGGGTAAGAGGAGGCTAGGGAGGTATATGGCTAGGACTTATTGGGTACTTAGTTTTGTTTATATAATGGCTGTCCTTTTAGAGAAAGATGCCTACCAGGGTTTGACTTTGTTGGCATATTTCATAACAATTAGAGAAAGTACAGTGATTATGAGGGGGAAATGCCTGATGGTGGTATGACCAGCATTTTAGGAAACTGAAGGCACTAGACAAGTCATTATAGTGGGAGTCATGCCGTGCTGACATATGGCTTGGCACCATGATGGACAGGGTTGGGAGTCAAGTTCAACCTCCTCCAGGGGCTAATGAGAATTGCGGTGGGTGATATTCTGCTGGCATAAGGATGGATCAGGTGGCTTAGTGAAACAGGATAGCAGCAGACTGGGGATAGTAGGACCATGTGGTACGAGAAGGAGGAGGAATGTTCATGGAACAAGAGACCAGTTATCTTTCTGGGGATTGTTTGGAAGGTCAGCCATAAAGGCTTTAAGTATAATACTGGGTGGTATTCCCAACTTGGAAGTGGCCTGAGAATTGGTTTTAGGTTTTGTAATATGATTCAGTACAAGGTCTGGGGTATTGGGGAGTAAAGTGATTTCTTCAAACTTGAAGTCAGTGAGAGTTAGGGAAGATATGGGCATTGCATCACTTCATAAGGAGGTGGAAGCAGGCAGAGTGTTTGGTTCATTTTATGAGCTGCCATTTCAAAGTTTTCATATTTCCCCATTAGGTCTTTTACCCAAGAAGAGAGAGGGGAGGTTTCACTTAATTCACAATCAGTATTTTCCTCAGAGTAGCTCTGTTAATGATCACACTGACCAGAAGGATGCAAAAGTATAGTATGCATTGCTGTATGAGGCAGTCCATCCTTGGTTGATAAATTTAGATATTGAAGTGGCTTTTCATTTGTTACTCATTTTATGAGACTAACTAGTCTTGGTTAGGGATGTATCTAAAGGGCTTGTTTTATTTTGATAAAGCAATGTTCATGGGTTGTATTGTAGCCTGGGCTACTTTTGAGTAGTTTAACTCAGTGCTACTGTGGATTTGCCAAGAAAAGGCTCCAAGGTAGCAGGTGGTTCATTATTTAGATGATTATTTTTTTGTTGGTCAGGAAAAGCAAATGAAAATCTGGTAAAGGTATGCAGAAATGTATTGGGCCACATCAAGAGTTAGGAGTGCTGTTGTGCAGTAAGGTGGCGGGGCTGAGTAAAAGGTTGAAGATTCTAGGCTTAGAAGCTGATGCAGCACAAGACCACTTATGTTGCCTGCAGAGAAGATTAGCAAGTTGAGAGAGTGTCTTGTTTGGTTTGAAAGGAAGGAGAAGGTGTCAGTTAAAGAGATAATGGAATTGTTGGGTTGGTTGAATTATGTGCGTATGGCAGTTGGTCTGGTTAGGACATTCAACAGGCCCTTGGCTAATTTGGTGAGAGGAAAGAAGAGCAAGTATCATTGGATACATGTACCCTAGGCAGGTAAGCTGGTTATTTGGGTTTGGCTGATGGGTTTGGAGAATTTTAATGGGCTATCTTTTTGGCAGGATCGGTGGATATTGTCAGAGGAGTTATAGTTGTATACTGATACAGCTGGAGGGTTAGGCATGGCAACAATTTTTAGGGGCAATACTTTGCAGTGGAATGTCCTGTAAAATTGGCTGGAGAAGTGGAAAAAAGATATGCAGTTTCTGAAGTTGATGCTGATTTGGGGAGCAGCTGTAGTGTGGCAGGAAGAGCTAAAGAACATGAAAGTGGTCTTCCACTCTGATAATGAGCCAGTTGTACAGATCTTGTGAAAGGAGATGGCTAGTTTGAATTTGGTACCGTTAGTTTTGTCTTAGTTACTTTTGCACGCCTTGAGGATCAATTCAACATTTTCAGCTATGCGTGTTCCTGGCAGACTAAATAACATAGCTGATAGCCTGTCTCATTTTCATTTCCACAGGTTTTGTTCAGTGGTACCACATGCAGACAAAAAGCCAGTGGCAGTACTTGAGGAAGTGTGGAAAATTGGCAGGGTATAGTGGGCTGGTTAGAGGCACAATTTTGGTCCAGGGCTATGAAAAGAGATTAAGGCTTGGTGGTTTCATCTTTTATGTCATTTATGTAATGGTTCCCTACTGAGCAGAGGAATCGGTCCATTAGTTTAGTGTGTAGGTGGGTGTTTGGTGAAGCAGTGCATACAGTTAAAGTTCACATGGTTGCCTTAGTACAATGGCTAGATTGGTGGGTTTAAATAACATTACTAAGCATTATGAGGTGCTACATATGCCAAAAGGTTGGGAAAGATTGAAAGAGGCTGGTTTGATAAGAGACTTCTGTTGGGTACACTTTTATTAAGGGTATTGTTAAAAGATTTGCATGTACTGATTCCTAGTTACAGAGACTGCATTTAGAGTAAGTGAATTGCTAGTAATGTATACTGCAAGTATGTTTGTGTCATGGAGTCAGCAGTGGGGGATTGATTGTACAGATCTAATATGGATCAATCCAAGAAAACACTAGACAGGAAACAGCTAGGATAAATACTCCACCAAGGTACAATAAAGTCATAAAAATCCACAAAGAAATGGTGAAGTAACCAAGGCACAGAATGTCCTAGTTTAAACACAGTCCTAGAATGAGTGAAACTTAGGTAAAATCCAAGGTAAATTTATTCACTCAGGTAAGTGCTTTCATGATACACATATCACTTCTTCAGACCTTCAAACAAACACTTCCTACCCAACTATATTTAAACAGTATTCAAACCAATCAAATCAAACCAATTGATGCTTAATAATAATTTTATTTCATTTGAACAACCAACCAGTTCTAAAGAATAGGAGGTTGTTCAAATGAAATAAAATTATTTTAATGAAAGACAGAGAAACATATTAAATATATATTTTAATTGTTTTTAACTAATGCATTTTATGTTACAATGTTTATTACGTATCTATACTTGAAATGTTTTTCCAGTATGACTTTGTACATATTGCAGAATGACTGGTTTTACTTTAAGTACTAATTACTTTAAGCATTAATTGGTTTGATTTAAGGTAGTACCAGCTGCCACCAACCACCCTTATCAGCTACTATAAAGGCCCTTGCCAAGGGATGCCCAATCTTACTGTGTAATGTTATAATTATCCAAATGGTCAATGTGACTAGAACTTTTAAGGCTATTCAAGAGTGGCTTGTACAGTATCACCAAACAAATACATATGCAAGTACGCTAAGAACGTAAATATCTATAAACAAACCAGGCACAATTAAAATGTTTAAAGATATTTAATAATAAATAATAAAAGCACAAGACAATACTCATTAACTCAACACAGTGACAACAGAGTTCAAAATCACAGGAAATACTTTAAAACAGCATTGCAGGACAGTCTCACATAAATACAGAAAAGATCTAGACTAATCTTACTGTATTTATATCTAGCTCTAAGATAAATCACTGTACCTAAATGTCTTATATGCAGAGCCAGGCAAATATAGATGAAAAGTGCTGAAGATATATTTACATGTCCAGAACAAAATACAATATGCCCTGACTTTCTCTCTGAGATAGTTCTTAAATTAATAATACACATTACTGCTGGGTTAGCTAGATGACATCACTATTTGATACCTGCATCTAGTTTCCAGACTAAACAGATACCAATAGAATTTAACATGTCGCTGTCAAAAATATTTATCTTACAGAAGTATAGCTGCTAGGAAGTCACAAAGCAATACAAAACACTTTACATTTGAAATCTAGTAATTTTCCCTGTCTTAAGACAATAGAAAGAAACTGTAGGTGTAGACATTATGTCTCTTAGCTGTGATAACCCGACTTTAGCACATCATAAAACTCTTTACTTATTTTCTCAGAGTTTGCATGTTAAATCTGAATGTCCCAACTTCTACTATGAAAACATACATTTGCACAGGCATGTAGTTTATACACATTTCTGCTCTTCTCCAGCAGAGTGCACTGTGGTTACATTTTTGAAGCTCAGCACATACAGTTCTCTTACATTTATAGACACGCCTATGGATCATATTAATATTTACAATGACATAGAATTATTTAAAAAATCTAGCTGGCTAGACTGGCAGGCTTCACAATCCCCCCCCCCTTTGAAAACTCAAGCTAGTTCTTCAAGTGACCCTTGAAAAATGTTGCTTGAGAGGATTGAGCCTATCTGGGAACACATTACCCCATAACCTGTCTTAGGAGCCCATCTGCATTGGCATTGCTAACCCCACTGTCGTGCTGCAGTGTCATATCATATGCTTGCAACACTAAGGTCCACCTTAGCAACTTGGAATTTTGCTGGCTGGCTTGATATAACCATGCTAAGGGATTGTGATCTGTAACTACTGTGAATTTTCTAAAATACAGATAAGGCTGAAGTTTCTGCAGTGCCCAGACTATGGCTAGACATTCATTTTCTACAGCTGCATAGCATTTCTCCCTGGGTTGGAGCCTACAACTGAGATAAACCACTGGGTGCTCTTCTCCCTTTGAAGGAATCTGGATAAGTACAGCCCCCACCCCATAGTTCAAAGCATCCACCTGCACAACAAATTCTTCGCTGTAATCTGGACTGGCTAACACAGGGGGTCCTCCCAAAGCTTCTTTAAGCTTCTGGAATGCCTGCTCACATGCTGGGGTCCACACTACCTTATCTGGAGCAGTTATGGTACTATAATTGGTGATGAACTTTCTGTAGTACCCTGCTGTCTCTAAAAATGCCCTTACCTGCTTTTTGGTAACAGGTGTAGGCCATGCCTGAATGGCTTCCACTTTGGCCAGTTCTGGCCTGATCTTACTACTCCCCACTCTATGTTCCTGGTAGGAGACTTCTTCCATACCCACCTGACATTTGCTGGGCTTAATGGTCAACCCTGCCCTCTGTAATCTGCCTAACACCTCCCTGACATGCTGAAGGTGCTCTTGCCAGGAATGGCTGTAGATAGCAATATCATCTAGGTAAGCAAGAGCAAAATCTCCTGCTCCTGCTAGGATATGATCTATCAGCCTCTGGAAAATGTCTGGGGCATTTTTCATCCCAAAGGGCATCTTTGTGAACTTATACAAGCCAAAAGGAGTCACAAATGCTGACTTATCTGTACCACTGGGAGTGAAGGGCACCTGCCAGTAACCCTTGGTAAGATCAATGGTAGTAAGATACTTAGCCCCACCCAGGTGCTCTAGGGCTTCATCCGTCCTAGGCATGGGGTAAGCGTCTGACACTGTGTCACTAGTTTCCTGTAGTCCACACAGAACCTTGTGATGCCATTCTTCTTTGGTACCAGCACCACTGGGGAGGCCCAGGGACTGCTGGACTCATGAATTACCCCTAGTTCCAACATTTCTGGAATCACCTCCCTCAGAGACTGTTTCATTCTCTCAGGCACCCTATAAGGGGCCTACCTAATAGGCCTTTGGGGTCCTGTATCCACCTGGTGCTGCACCAGGTGGGTACACCCTGGTTTCCCAGTGAACATGTCCCAAAACTCCTGTAACACTGCTCGGATTTCTCGAACCTGGGTAGGAGATATGTGCTGGGACATTGCTACCCCTTCCACTGAGGTGTCAGTCTGAGTCTCACTGAGGAGATCAGTCAACAGATTCCCCTCAGACTCTTCCTGTAATCCACTGGAAATACTCAGTACAAGGGCCTCCCTGTCATGGTAAGGTTTCAACTTATTGACATGGTACAGTTTGTGCCCCTGCCTCCTGCCTAGCAGTTCTACCATGTAGTTAACATCACTGACCTCCCTTACCACCTTGTAAGGTCCCTCCCAAGCTACCTGCAGCTTGTTATGTCTGACAGGAATGAGAACCATTACCTGCTGCCTTACAGCATACTCTCTAGCTTGAGCATTCCTGTCATACCAGACCTTTTTCTGCTGTTGGACTTCTGCCAGGTTCTCCTGGGCCAAGCCCATGAGTTCCCTGAGCCTTGTCCTGAGGTTTAGGACATATTCCACAATAAACTCCTTGTGGGATTCATAGTCACACTCCCACTCATCCGGAATTAAATCTAGAGGTCCCCTCACCCTGTGCCCACACAACAACTCAAAGGGTGAAAAACATGTGGATTCCTGGGGCACCTCTCTGTAAGCAAACAAAAGATGGGGAAAATATTTGTCCCACTCTCTCTTAAACTGGTTTGTAAAAGCATGTAGCATCATCTTGAGTGCAGAGTATAACCTCTCAACAAGGCCATTAGTCTGGGGATGGTAGGGGGTGGTCTTTAGGTGTTTCACACCACAGTACTTCCACAACCAAGCCAGCAGGCCTGACATGAAATTGGAACTTCTGTCAGTCAGTATTTCTTTTCAGAATCCTACCTTGCTAAAAATCTGTAACAAAGCATTTGCCACCTTTTCTGCCTTAATGGAGGACAGAGCCACTGCCTCGGGGTATCTCATAGCATAATCTACTACCACTAGGATATACTTTTTCCTTGTGGAACTTGGGGTACTCAGAGGCCCCACAATTTCCATAGCTAACCTCTGAAATGGCTCCTCAATCACAGGCAAAGGCATCAAAGGAGCTTTCACCTTGTCTCCTGCTTCGCCTACCTTTTGGCACTGCTCACAGGTCCTGCAGTACCCTGTTACATTTCTGGAAATCCCAGGCCAATAGAAGTTCTGCATAATACGTATCTTTGTATGTTTTATGCCCATATGACCTGCAAAGGGGATATCATGGGCTATGATTAGAAGTGCCAGATGGTAGGCTCTGGGCACTACCAACTGCTGCATTCTGTCACCCTCTAGCCCTCCCTCAGGGGTCCACTCTCTGTACAGTAACCCTTTGTCCTGGTATACAGATTCTCCCACCACTTGAGAATCAGGTGCCTCATTAGCTATCTGCCTCAGACCTTGTAATATAGGATCTAAGAACTGAGCCTGTATGAACTCTCTCTTTGTAATCCTTCCCAGCTCCCCTTCCAAGGGGGGTCTGGCATCCTCTGACAATGTTGCCTCACTGTCAGCCTAGGTACTACTACTCACCTTTGCCCTTGCAGTCACTTTGCCCAAGGGGTCATCAGTACTCACAAGCAGCTGTAGCTCACCTTCAGTCTCTCTGCTACAGGGTAGCTCCCTCTCTAAAGTAACCACCTCACCAGTCCTGGCTGCAAGTCTGCAGTCTGTCTTGGTCTCCCCCAGGCTACCAGACCCACATGCTTGTCACCAAGCCTGACTGCATTTAACTGCATGAAAACATGGTACTACATTACCAAAATAATACCCTATAAGGACATCTGCAGGATGGTAGTTTGGTACCCTTGTTGTCTCAAGACAACCTACTGTCGGCATTTTGTCATTCCCATGTACTGGCTCTCCCACCTTTTGTTTCCCACCTTGCCTCCGTGGACATCTATGTCCTACATGGCCCCATTGGTTGCATTTAAAACATTTAACCCTAGGTCCTTGACGTGTACTTGGACTAGTTGCTTCCCCTGCTACTTGCAGATTCTGTTGTGGCAGTCTGGACTTTTCCTGTGCAGTGATGCCCTGTTTGCTAGGTATAGGTCTCCCTACTTCCCCAACTCAATTACAGTAGCACATTGTCTATCAGCTAACCAGATCCTCATGTCCTCAGGCAAAGTGCTAAGGGCTTGTTCCCTCACCAAAAGGTCTGCCAGCCCTTCCAAAGTGGTGACCTGACATCCACTCACCCATCTATGAAAATAAGTGCTTAGTTCAGCAACATATTCACACACACTTTCATCTGTCTTGTGTCTATGCTCACAAAACGTTTTTCTATAAGCTTCAGGTGTTAACTTAAAAAAATCTAGCAAACAATTCTTTACAACATTATAATTTAGACAGTCATTATCAGACAGTTTGGACAGAACAATTACAGCTTTACCATGGAGTAAGGGGTCAGGAACTGTACCCAGAGCCCTTGGTCAACATCATACTGTTTACATACCCTCTCAAACATATGAATGAAACTATCAAAATTATCCCCCTCTTTAAATTGTGGAAGAAGTTTACTGACATTTGTTGCTTCTGAGGTTAGGTTACTCCCTTTCCCATCACCTCCATAACTCTAGTGAAGAGTCAGCATCTCCTTTTCATGTTGCTTCTGCCTCTCCTTCTTCTCAGCTTCCAGATGTCTCAGTCTCTCTGCTGCTTCCATTTCCAAATGTTCCAACTCAAGTCTCTTTAGCTCCAGACGGATTTTTAGGTAGTCTGTGGAAAGGTTGAGCTGTCCATTTTCTGCGAGTTGTACATCCCCACGGCCAGTCTGATTGTCCTCCTGGTTATTATTCTCTGATGCAGCTGTGACTAAAGCTGCAATCATGTCTGCTTTAGTCAGGTTTTCATGCACTAGTCCTTTAGCCTGACACATCTCAGCCAACTGGCTCCTCGTCAGCTTGCCATACTCCTCTGCTGACATGTTTGCCTGCTCTCCCTGACTAACTAAGCCAACAAATAAAATAAAACAATTGTGATATGAACTCTGAATGTTCACTGCTTGGCTAATTTAGAGTACAAAAACACCTTCAGTGATCACTGTACACAAGCTGCAGAAATTCAATATCCACACCACTACAAGCCAATTAATATGTGATGTGACTATCTCACTACTACCAATTAATATGTGATGTGGCTATCCCACCACTGCAAAAGAATTAATATGTGACACCCCTGCAGTAGCCCAGTAATCAAGGAGCCTCAATCCTCACCAGTAATGCCAGTGAGGGTATGTACACATTGGGAGGATGAACAGTACACACACACAGTAAAGTGCAATTTCCCTTAAGACCACACAGAGATCACAGTCAGTCTTGGGATGGTTTCTCCCTCTCTCTCCAGATCCTCAGTAAGATTCCCCAATGGCACAGCTATAGGGTTAAAATCTCATCTGAGTGGTCAAGCCAAAACCTCCAGCACCCTCTCTGTCAAACTAGTGCTTTGTGTCCCTGCCCAAGTAGCTGAAACACACATACTTTGAGATTTGATTTATATACAAACGCACAAACACTCCTGGGGAAGGCTGGCACAAGTTCACTAGCTATGCGCCCTTCTGCCCAGACTGTAAGATAGTACCAGCTGCCACCAACCACCTTTATTAGCTACTATAAAGGTCCTTGCCAAAGGGTGCCCAGTCTTACTGTGTAATGTTACTATTATCCAAATGGAAAGTGTGAGTAGAACTTTTAAGGATATTCAAGAGTGGCTTGTACAGTATCACCAAATTTATATGCAAGTACTGTAAGAGCTTAACTATCGATAAACAAACCAGCCACAATTAAAAGGTGTAAATATATTTAATAATAAATAATAAAATCACAAAACAATACTCATTAACTCAACACAATGACAGCAGAGTTCAAAATCACAGGAAATACTTTAAAACAACATTGCAGGACAGTCTCACATAAATACAGAAATGATCTAGACAAATCTTACTGTATTTATATCTAGCTCTAAGAGAAATCATTGTACCTAAATGTCTTACTTACAGAGGTAGGCAGATATAGATGAGAAGTGCTGAAGAGATGCTTACAGGTCCAGAGCAAAATACAAAATGCCCTGACTTTCTCTATGAGATAGTTCTTAAATTAATAATACACATTACTGCTGGGTTAGCTAGATGACGTCACTATTTGATACCTGCATCTAATTCCAAGGCTAAACAGATACCAACAGAATTTAACATGTCTCTGTCAAAAATACTTATCTTTTAGAAGTATAGCTGCTAGGAAGTCTCAGAGAAATAAAAACACTTTACATTTGAAACCTAGTAATTTTCTCCATCTTAAGACAATAGCTGTAGACATTGTCTCTTAGCTGAGATAAACTAACTCTAGCACATCGTAAAACTCTTTACTTATTTTCTCAGAGTTTGCAGGTTAACTCTGTATGTCCCAACTTCTACTATGAAAATATACATTTGCTCAGGCATATAGTCCATATACATTTCTGCTCTTCTCCAGCAGAATGCACTGTGGTTACATTTTTGAAGCTCCGCACATCACATATAGTTTAATCATAACATACAGTTCTCTGACATTTGTAGACAAGCCTATGGATCATATTATTATTTATAATGACATAGAAGTAGCTGGCTAGGCTGGCAGCCTTCACACCTGGAATGCAATGTATTACCAAATCCATTTACAGAACACCCTGATAGTTATATACGTCCACATTATGTGAAATCATTCTGAGTAGTTCTCTATCTGCATTTGATGTTCTTCATCTCACATTGCTGCAGTCCTTACACTTGGGTAGTCTGCTGTCCTCGGTCGGCCCGAATATCAAAGTATAAGGCTGACGTCGGTCAAGGCGCATTTGACTGACATCAGGACGTCAGGGTACAAATGCGCATGACCGACATCATATCCTCAGTCTTTTTTGCCGCATGGTCCGATGCAGAAGCAGCATTGCAAGTGCCGGTTGGCGTTCTGAAATTTTTCGATTCCGGAGTTTCAGACCGAGTCAAAGTTGGCTAAGTACCCCGTTGGGGAATATTTTGTTTTTTTCTTGCCTCAGTGGTTTACCGGATGTCAGAAAAAGTGAATAATTGTATTTCTTGTGGGAAACAGATACCGCATAGAGACTATCATACTTTGTGTATTCCTTGTTTAGGGCCTGAGCACGACGTTGTTGGGTGTCGCTCTTGTGCTAGATTCAATAAGCGCACTATAAAGAGAAGGTTAGATTGTGCCAGGTTAGTCTTCGAAGCGGTGCAATTATAAAATGCCGCCGGATGCTCGACGCCGCTTCAAGAAGCGCAAGGACAAAGCAGTTAAGCCTAGGTTGGAAGAACCATCCGTACCGGACGCCGGTTCTTTAGAGGTGTCGGTGGAGCCGGTGGTTCCACCGGAGGTTTCTTTGGGATCCCAGGGAGACTTTGTTATTGCAGGATGTGGCCTCTCAGGAGGCAGGTCAGGCTGAAGGGGCTTCTCAGGTTACTATACTCCCCTTCCTTCCTAAGGTGGTTAGGCCCTCTCCTTCTGTTTCCAAGGCTTCTCCCAGAGGCAGGCCAGGTTTAGCTTCAGTTGGTGTCACCCCTAGTTCTTCAGGATCTGTGCCCAAGAAGCATATGCTTAAAATGGCAGAAGATTTGATTACTTTGATTAGGGGTTCTTTGCCCCCTCCTGATAAGAGACCTAGGGTGGAGCCTGAGCTAGGGAGTTTTGAGCAGGCTTCGGATGTTTCAGAGTCTTCGGCTGAAGACTTGCAGGAGTATTCTCCTTATTCTGATTCTGATGTGGATGATTCTACTCCTTCTGCTTCTCCTCCTGAGGATTTTTCTTTTCAGAAACTCTTCATTCCATGAGGGAGCATTTTAAGTGGGAAGGTCAGGACTTCTCTGATTCCAGGAAAAGGCTTAGGGAATTTTTGTTTTTACCCCAGCATAGGCCTTTGGCTATACCTCCTGTTTTGGATGTGGTGGAAGATGCTTTTACAGCGGCTTCTCTTAATCCTGATTCTTTGCCTCCTGCTCCTGTTAAACCGGATAGGTATTACAGGGTGCCTCTCATAAGTATCTTTTAAGAGTCCTAGGGCAGACCCAGAAACTGTTAGTCAGGGGCCTAAAGGTGTTAAGGCTTCTGTTGTCAAGAATCCGTTCCTTCAGATAAAGAGGCCAGGGCTTTGGATAGATGGGGAAAGAAAGTTTATACTTCTTCCACTCTAGCTATGAGGGCTTTGAATTGCCAGTTTCACATGTTGAAATACCAAACTATCTCCTTTCACAATTGAAGTCTAAGGTTGATGCTCTGGCGGAAGGTATTGATTGTAAAGAGTTGCAAGATTTAGTGCATGTTTCTGAACAGGTGGGTAAGCATTCTTTGCAATGTGGTTTTGATGCTGTACAGGCCTCGTCTAGGGTGGCTGCCACTGGGTCAGTTCTTCGCAGGCACGCCTGGCTGAGGGATCAGAATTTATCTGACCATGTTAAAACAAGGATTTTAGATGCTCCTTTACAATCTGATGTGTTGTTTGGTTCTCCTGTTGAGACAGTTTTAAAGAAAATGGAAGACAAGGCTAAGTCTATGCAGACTGTTAAAGATTTTTTGCAGGTTCAGCCTCCAAAGTTTAGTAGAAATTGGCCTACTAAGGGGTGGACGTATCCTTCTTATGATTCCCAGTCTAGGGGTAGATCTAGACGTGGTAGGGCGAGAGCTCAGGGCTCTTTCAGGCCTAGAACAGGAGTTCTCCTGCACAGTCTTCGGGTGAGGGCAGGGGTCAGTCCTTTCGTAAACAGACCCAATGACCTACCTTTTCAGCTGCCAGAACCTTCTCGTCTGGCAGCACCTTTGGGAGGAAGGTTGGCACTTTTCAAAGAAAATTGGAGTTTAATTACCCAAGACAGATGGGTATTGGATATCATTCACCACGGTTACAGGTTTTATTTCCATACCTTGCCTCCTTTCAAAGGCATGCCAGACATTCCTCCTCCACAAAGAATAGAGGCTCACAAGCAAATTTCTCTGTTACTCCAAATAGGGGCCATTCAGCCGGTCCCTATGCCAGAAGTGGGCCTAGGATTTTATTCTCGCCTGTTCCTAGTACCAAAGAAAGGGAACACGTGGAGACCAATTTTGGACTTATCTATCCTCAACACTTATCTGGACATTCCCAAGTTCAAAATGTTGACGTTACAGCAGCTTTTACCTCTGCTGGGCAAAGATCATTGGATGGTAACTTTGGATCTCAAGGAGGCTTATCTTCATGTTCTTATCAGACTGAGTTGCAGGAAGTATCTGCGTTTTCGAGCTGGGACTTCTCATTATCAGTTCTCTGCATTGCCCTTTGGCTTATCTACTGCGCCCAGAGTGTTCACGAAAGTTCTGGCTCCAGTGATAGCTTTCCTCAGGTTAAAAGGAATACAGATCTATCCTTATTTGGACGATTGCCTGATTCTGGCTCAAGGAAGGGACGAGCTTCTTCATCATTTGGATTATGTGATAGCAGTGCTAAGATGCCTGGGGTATTCTGTGAACGAAATAAAGTCCAGTCTAGTACCCTCTCAGGACATGTGCTTTCTGGGTGTGAGACTGAATACAGCATCCCAGATGGCCTTTTGACCCCGGACAAACAAAAGAATCTTTCCCTTTACTTTCATCAGTTGTCTCATCAGTCCAGGCTGACTGCAAGGACAGTCCTTCAAGCCTTGGGGTTCATGGCATCTTGTATTCTGGTGCTTCCCAATGCCAAACTGCATATGAGGAAGCTACAATGGTATCTCAAAAATGTATGGACACAGCACTGCCAGGATTTGGACACTGTCATTCAAATAATACCTTGCATTCAAAAGGAATTTTTGTGGTGGGCTCAGGAATGTCACCTAAACAAGGGACTCTCTGTGACCCGGCCAGAGGCGAGTCAGATTCTAACGACAGATGCCTCAGACAAAGCTTGTGGAGCTCATCTGAATGGAAAGTGGATACAAGACAAGTGGCCTGCCAGACTACAACATCTACATATCAACTTGAAAGAGATGTTAGCAGTCCAGTTTGCATTAATAGCTTTCAAGGATTTACTTCTTCCAGGGCAGGTGTTGATTCTAACAGACAACACAACTGTCATGTGGTACATCAACAAGCAAGGCGGAACACATTCTTATCCCCTATGCAGGCAAGCAATGATTTTGTGGGAGACTGCTCTCAGTTTACAGCTAAATCTTCAGGCAAGGTTTCTGCCGGAGCACAGAACTCCTTAGCAGATGTGTTGAGCAGACAAATTATGGATCCCCACGAGTGGAAATTGGATCCTCATGTATTTCATAAATTGACAGTGTCATGGGGAACTCCAGACATAGATCTGTTCGCTTCTCCACTAAACCACCAGCTGCCAAAGTTTTGCACAAAAAGGTTTCATCCCACAGCTTGGAAAGTGGATGCTCTTTCTTTCAATTGGAGCAATCTTCATGTGTATGCCTTTCCACCTCTGCCTCTCCTCCCAAAGGTACTACTAAAGGCCAGACAAGACAAGCCAAGGATGATTTTGATAGCTCCAGATTGGCCTCGACAGCATTGGTACCCATTACTGAGAAGCCTGGTATGGAAACCTCCATGGCCTTTGCCTTCGATTCCACACCTGTTGTCTCAGGAGGACAGTCATTTGCTCAATGTCAAGCTTCACTCTCTGCACCTAACAGCCTGGCATATTCTGTCTTGAACCATAGTGGGCCTCCACTTCCACAGCAAGTTTTGAATGTTATTTTGGAAGCTAGAAGGCCTAGTACAAGGAAAGTGTATGCAGATAAATGGAAGAGATTTTTATTTTGGAGTGCAGCAAAGGATTTTGATGTTTCTGAGCCTAATTTGAGTGTGGCTCTTCAATATCTTATGGAGTTACTGGACAAAGGTTTGTCCTTCTCGTCTATTAAGGTTCATGCTGCAGCAATTTCGGCTCACTATGATTGTGACCCACCATTGTTTTCTCATCCTTTGTTCAAGCAATTTCTTAGAGGGGCAAAGAATATAAGACCCCCACGAAGAGCTCCTACTCCTGCTTGGGATCTCAATTTTGTGTTGGAGAAACTCACTCTACAACCTTTTGAGCCTGCAGCTACTACTGAATTAAAGTTTTTATCATGGAAGACTGCTTTTTTGTTGGCTATTACATCTGCAAGAAGGGTTTCTGAGTTGCAGGCCCTTATGGCGGTTGAGCCTTTCTTAATTTTCCATAAGGATAGGGTATCTTACGCACTAATCCTTCCTTTATGCCTAAAGTGGTTTCTAGTGTGGCTTTAAACCAAACTATTCATTTGCCAACTTTTATGCAAACCCCAAAATAGAGGGAAAAGATTTTGCACACTTTAGATGTACACAGGCAGTTGCGGTATTATTTGGACAGAACTAAAGGGTTCAGGCAGTCTCAGCAGTTATTTGTTTCTTTTGCTTTGAGTTCTCAGGGCAAGCCTGTGTCAAAACAAACTATTTCTAAGTGGATTGGGTTTTGCATTGCTTTCTGTTATTCCCATCATGGCAAGGAAATTCCAGCTGGGATTAGGCCTCATTCCACTAGGGCTACTGCCACTTCGACAGCTTTTTTGAGGTGGGTGGCAACTAAGGATATTTTGGAGGCAGCTACTTGGAGTTCAGTGCATACTTTCTCTAGGCATTATCATCTACCACTTTACTCTAAATCCAGGGCTGGTTTTGCCACTGCTGTTTTGCAGGGCATTTTGGCAGCTCCTGCTTCCTTATAGTTTGGCCATCCTCCCTTACCTCTGCTTTGGGATTCTACCCAAGTGTAAGGACTGCAGCAATGTGAGATGAAGAACATAGTACAGTTTTGTACCTACCATAAATGTAGATGTTCGAAGATCCACATTGCTGCAGTCCAATTTACCCTCCCTCCTTCCCCTCTGTAGTTAGAGGCGGTTGTGTGGGTTGGGTTGTAAATAGGGTGTATATTGTATATATTGTACATATTTTTAGTGCTAGGATGGTTGGTTGTTGGTTTGCTGTCTTTTGGTTTTGGCCTTTATTTCTAGGGTCTTCTGACATCTGGGGCAAGAAAAGACTGAGGATATGACGTCGGTCATGCGCATTTGTACCCTGACGTCCTGATGTCAGTCAAATGCGCCTTGACCGACGTCAGCCTTATACTTTGATATTCGGGCCGACCGAGGACAGCGGACTACCCAAGTGTAAGGACTGCAGCAATGTGGATCTTCGAACATCTACATTTATGGTAGGTACAAAACTGTACTTTACTGCTTGCCCCCTATTGTCACATGCTATCAGCTTGAGAGGTATATATGTGCTACAACAGGTATAGGAGAATTGTAGTCACTGTAATCACAACTGTCAGTACACACTTGTAGAAGTATGTATGACCAATGTTGTAAGGGATGTCATCTGCAGTCTTACTAATGGAATGTTTTTCTCTCTCTCCCTACCTGTTATCTTAATGTATCCATTATTGTAATGCATTATTATGATGTAATATTAATATATGTTGTTTAACTATATTTTGGAAAATGTGGTTGACTGTTATGTGTTATTATGGTTTAATATTAACATATTTTGTTGGCCTTATGGTTTACCTCACACTGGCATGCTGTTACCAAACTGACTGTTATGTTACATTATGTTGTGTTGCACATAAAATACACTAATGCGTATTTGGATTAATAAATATGATGTTCCATTCTGTTAATACTAACAATGGTTTGGTTGTTACTAACCATAACATATTGCTTTACCTCATGTCCCACAGCAAGTCAAGGTAGGCTGGTTCTGGCTAATCCCTCTTCCTTGCCTCAAGTGGCTGTGGCACTGGGTCCCAGCATGTCTGGGACCTAGACCAATGGTGCTCCCTCTGCTGCTCCTGCACTACCTGCAGTGATGGGTTGTACTGCCCCAGGGGTGTGGCCCAGTTCTCATCTGGGAGCTGTGTCAGAGGGAGAATGGTCACCTGTGATGAGCTACCAGTCCTGGTGCACAGGATAGTCCACCATGGCTATGACCAATGCCTGTGCCGGATTGAGGGTTTGCTGGCTGGCCTGGTGGGGCAGTGTCACCCTGGTGCCCAGCCTCCAGCACAGCCATCTTTGGGGCAGTGAAGGAGCAGTGTCACTGGTCCCATGTGTGAGGACATGAGTCATGCTGCTGCCGTCAGGAGGCATGTGGGACTTGGATTCCATAACACCCTCTCTATCAAAGGTGTTCACCCCCCCTCATGTATCACACACTGCCCGTCTGCTGTCTTGTCTGTTTGCAAATGCATCCTCACCTACCCAACTTATCTCCCCCACATGTACCTATGTCCCTTTCCCTACATTCAACTCTCATGTTAAAAATGGGCATCTGTCCTCCCCCAAAAAAATCATCCCATACATAGCTCTCCATTTTGCACGTGTCCATTGGACCCACGTAATTCGGTCCAATTGGCCTGACAACGCAGTTATGTTATCCTCACCCCTGTCCCTGGGGTTTGAGAATCCAAATAATGTACAAACTTGTCAAAGTACACAGTTGTTGCTTTGTAATAAATGGATAGCTTTGGTTCCTTCATACACCCTTCCTGGACATCTCTCCCTGCCTTTCGATATGTTTTTCCCCCTGCTTGCCCCCATTTCACCACTTTTCTATCTCCCCTTTTTTCTTTTCTTTATATTTTTTTAGTGTGGAGCTGAGCGACACATTGTTCACTTAGCTCAGCTAAATTGAACTATGAGTATATGTATGTTTAACATTGTAAGTCACATGTACAAAATAAACACCTCTGCCACGTTTCAAACCCAAGCCCTTCACACCTGCAGCATACTGCAATAACCCACCACACCAAACAACTCTTAATTATAACTAGTGGTTTAAACAAAATGTAGTAATTGCCACTTACAATCATTAGGCAAGTTTCAGCGGAGGTACGTGCCATGCCACACAGTGCAAACTGGAATAAGAAGTAATGGAAAAAATGGGAGTGTACCTTGGATTCTGGTGCAGTAGTATACTACTAGACAGGCAAAGATATGATAATAGATGTGATAAGAGGTAAATGTGCCTATTTATCAGCAACATGTAGAAAATCACCCGCTAAGGCATTCATGGCAAAATACATGTTCAACTGGGACTCTGGTCCAGAAATACATCCATATAAAGCCATGCACATTCTGATAGATGTAGACAATGTTTGGCACAGCCTGTATGTGTGCACATATATCTTGCAAGTACATCTGCTGTAGCAGTGACTCAGTATCTCAGTCTGTTACATGACTCTCATACAGTACATTTTGCCACAGACAGTCCTGGGTTCAAATCCAGTGTAGTGCTGCATTTCACTTACATTATTGTAAAGACAGCAATAACTGGATCACTAATACACTCTTTGCCACACAAAACATTGCAAATTAAATAGCCGCTTTTCAGTGCATGATGTTAGAGGTCTGCAGGTAGGGACACACTTAACATATCCATATAGCAGTACAGTATGTCACCTAGTATTGTTATTGACACAGGTGTCTAACATCCATACCTAAAACACATGCCCTAATTGGAGTGTAAAGGGTACCCTCACCCTGGAGCTGCCTCTACAACAGGGCTGACACAGCTGTCACAGACACACCTACAGCTTGTCGTCCTCCAAAGTGTCCATACTCTCTGCCTATGTCTACTACCTGCAGCAGCTGCAGCCTGTGGTACATACAGCTCTACGTAAAGGTTTCTGCTACAGATCTACCATCTGTGATGATGTCTCCTCACCCCAGTAGTGTCCATCTCAACAGCTAAGAAAGGGGCTACATGAAGGCCTTACATATTGCACAGTGCTTGCATGTCATTGGCTAATGATAGTGCAATTCAGCTGCTTTGGCTGCAATTAGCATTTCAGAACCACAGATTGGTTTAGAGGTAATCAGCTGCTGATAGGGAGCATGTGTAAAAGGCTGGCTATGGGGAACCATTCTTTATGAGACCTTACTCACACAGAGCATGCCTTTGTGAAACTTTACCAGACACACAATTCAACAGAAGAGTACTGCACTCTAGTGGGTATGTAACTGTTTTTTGTGTATAACAGGATTCAGATTGGAGGATAGAGGTATGGTGAATAGGGATTACAGCAGTAAGCCGGTGATAGACCTGTGGTAATGACATGTTGGTGATACCCTGCTGACTTATGCCTGCAGGGGACATACAATACATCAGGGTGGCATTGTCTTTTGTCAGTGTGGCACACTGGTGTTGTCAGACTCTCCCTATAAAGTGGTTGTTACAGCACACTGCTATTTGTCTGGCACTGCTTCTATGAAATATTATTGTGTGGTTGGCCTTAGGGGACACATCACAGTGGACTGGAGTGTTGGGTATATGATCATACAGCAGAAGCTGTCATGGCACACAGGGAATACCACTGTAATGGTACTATCCCACTTGTATCTAGACATGTAGTATGTTGTCTGTGGGTTATGCCATGTGTAAGCAAGCAGTTGATAGTGACATCCATTTTGCCCTTGCTGTATCTGTACATAGTGGACATCCATGTATCTGCTCCTGTAATGTGTTCCCCTTGTGTTGTCTTTCAAGAATAATGTACCACAAACGACACCCACCTTTCTTGGATGCAGAGAATGAGATCATCTTGCAAGGACTAAGGCAGCATCATGACACCCGGTTATCTAGGGGGAGATATAATAGGGAACAGTGGGCTGCACTGTGATAAGACCTTGCCCATGACGTTAATGCCACTGGCCAACAGGGCAGGACATATGAACATGCTTGACACTGGTCAACTGATATGATTAAAGCTGCACATTGACGGGCAGCATATATAGCTAGGGATCATGCTGTCACTGGTGGAGGGCCTGCAGCAAAATAACAACACTCGGCCACTGAGGAATTCCTGGTGTACCTAGGCACACGCAACAGCTCCCAGCCATCCATCACACTGTACATCATGGAGGTGGGTGCCGCAGTTTCCACAGCTGAAGAGAGTGCAGGTAATCTTACTGTGATCAACATTATAATACTGTAGCAGTCTGTGTGTCAGGCTGTAGATATTTTTATGTAGGGGTCAGGTCTTTGTTCTTTGGTGGGGTTGTAATCTCAGGTATACACTCATATGCAGATTGGGACCAATGTAACATGTAACAGAGTAACTACTGTAAATGTGAGATATATGGATGCATTACCTTGTTGTGCTGCAACATGCAGTGATACTGACATTACCCCACCCTCAGCTTTTCACAGGTCCGTCAGTTATTGCCCAAGGCCATGGTCCTGCCCCTGGTAAGTATGACACTTGTTATGTTAAGGAACAATTGTAGTCTAGTATGGTTAAGGGCCAGAATAATGCCCTATGTATACATAACTATGTGTGTAGACAGCATAAAATGTTTTTAAATGCCAGTCTGGAAGGGGCACCTAAGGCTTCGAGAGCGGGTAGTCACAGGAGTGTAATTCAACAAACAGATACACTTTGGCAGGTACAGGTAAGAGCAGATAAGGCTCCTGGTTTAAATGAAGCAAGGAATCTAAAATGCCTTTTAAAATGCAACAGGTTGAAGGAAAATACATGAAGCAGTGACGTGTATCTCCATATAATTTTGAAGAGAGTTGTACTGGGTTTTATGTCTTGTTTTTTCAATTATAGTGTCATACTGAGTAAGTAAAATGTAAATATTACTGGCCATATTATTGACTTGATTTACTGCAATGACAGTTAAAAAGGACCTGAGTTGAATTTGGATTGTGTTCCAAGGTAGTGTTATGTGGATGAAGGCATAAAAGGCAGTTGTTTGACTGCTAATGCAGTTGTGGGTCTTTGTTGTTAGGAGTCTTGGATGCATTTTGTACACAATAATGCCGGTATTAAAGTACTGCATTTTTCATTCTTATTGCAGGTGACTGTGGGGGTTGGAGTCTGTCTCCTATACAACCTGATGTCAGTGTCTCCGCCGACACTGATGATGATGATGGTGGCCACAGTGAGGCACAGGTGGAGTTGTTAGTGGCTGAGTCTGTCCCAGAGGTAGACATCAGTCTTCTGCTCCCACTGTCACTGCACACAGTCTGTATGCCCACACATACCCCATCCCCGGAAGCCACAGTTATTGGACAGTCAGAGGGTGAAGACATTGAACAGGAAAGTGTGGCAACTATGGCTCCAGTGAGTGTAGACACTGACCTTAGCCAGATAACTGGTGAGGTCCCACACAGGCAGATAGACAGGGTGCGTGCGGGAGGCCTTCTGCCTGTCCACCATCTGTTGCAGGTGTCACATGACAGTTTACCAGGTGCATGTTTCAGGCCATCATGGAGGCACAGACACATTCTGAATGGAACACTAGGTGTATGCTTAGGGTTATGGATGCCGCACAGTCTGACATCTGTGACAGCCTCCACCATATTGGAGACACCTTGGATCTGTTGACTGATGCAGTGAACAGATGGTGGTCTGAGACAGTATATGTCTTGGACTGCACAGTGTCTGTGATGGAATGTGTGTTTGGAGTTAAGTGTTGGACCCATGGACTTAGGGCAGCAGCACCATCTGCTGAGAGTCCACATGGCCATGCAAACTCATGCCCTTATAGTGGCAGTACACCCAGTGCTACAGAAGGGAGTGTACTGTCCACACCACATTGTAGCAGCCCATGGGCTAGTGGTCCTGGGTGGTCCCATGTAGGACACGGTCCCAGCAGGCAGCAGTCACCATCAGGTACTAGCACTGTTTCTGACCTTGGGCATGGATGTGCCACTGCAGCTTCTGGCAGAGCCAGTTCCCATGTTCGGGGCTGGAAATGGTGAGCTGCCAACTCTACCACATATGGTCCACAGCTGTCCGACATACACACATGTAGGGCTGGCATTGAGCTTGACTGTGTACATGCACACAATCACACACCACTGTCATATGAAGGTCACCTACAGACACACACGGCACCTCTCCGTGGTCCATCTGACATGCTCACTCCTGATTCATACACATGCTGTGTATCATTTGGGATATCCTAGGCCTCCTGCATCCCCACATACCGCCCTGTGCAAGTGATGATACCTGTGCCACATCCCTGTCATCCTTGACATTGATGCAGAGAGATGCAGCTATGTGTCTGATGCACAGGATGACTATATTAGTTAACATGTACTTGTATAATGCACCATGCCACATGTAGTGGTTAATGAGAGATATGGTATGCTGGCATTTGTCACGCATATGCCACACACATTTGAGTAACTTATGTGGTCCTTATGTTGTATGTTGTTGAATTGGCTGTATAGTTACACAATGACTTTTAATGGGAAATACTACCTGCAAAAGCAAGGGATTGCAATGGGGTCTCCCTGTGGTGCGAGTGTCGCCAATTTGTTTATGGCTTATTGGGAGAAAACCCATATCCTAAACAACATGGATAGAATGCAATATGTTAAATACTGCACTCGTTACCTTGATGACATCTTTATTCTTTTTAGAGGCGACAGTACATTAGCATCATTATTTGTCGATTCTCTTAATGTAAGTACTAATTTTTTTAAATTTACGTACAAATTTTCTGATAGAGATATCGACTACCTTGACGTGAAACTGTGCAAAGACTTAACAAGCTTTGAATATTTTTCCAGCATCTACAGAAAACCTACGTACTGCAATTCTTTATTGCACTTTAACAGCTCTCACCCTTTTAAACAAAAGAGGGCGATTATTAAGGGTCAACTGATCCATGCATCTAGGATGTGCAGTAGGGAATCAGCATTTCTTGATGAATGTGATATTTTGAGGGACATGTTCACTAACAGGGACTATCCCTTGAACCTGTTTAATGAGTTACTGGATGAAGTTTTGGTTAAATGTTCAGCTGGCTATTATTCCGCTCTACTACCACATAAGTCTGTTTCATCACAGGCATCCGAGTTAAACATTTTAATGAGAGATACTAGTTTTGTCAATGATTTTACCCCGACCGTTGAAGTAAATGATACAAATAAAAACTTTGTAACTAGTTTTATCACTACGTTTAATATGCACTCGAGGGAAATCCAATTTATACTATTTAAAAACTGGCACTTTATTTCAAATAATGAATTATTACAGGACAAACTTGGTGTTTGTCCCAAGATCATTTACAGACGCGGTAACAACTTAAAATCTCTCTTAGAAAGGAACAAGGAATTTGGTATGACCACTAGGCAAAAAGGGTCATTTCAATGTGGTGCCTGCAATTATTGCCACTTAATTAAAGTGTCAAACTCATTTTTAATTAGGGGTAGGAAATTTAACATTGCCTGGAAACTTAACTGTGAATCCAGATCAATAGTTTATCTGGCTTTATGTAACTGCTGTGATGCTTTCTATGTAGGTAAGTCTGACCGTAGGTTACGGGATAGAATTTACGAACATTCTTACGCTATTAGAAATGCAAAGAAAGAGAATGCGCTAGCAAAGCATATTATTAAAAACCTAGGTCACAGTTTTTAATTTTTGGCTATTGATCAAGTTTTATGTCCATTGAGAGGTGGCCCGGTTCAACTACTCTTAGAACTTAGAGAGCTTGAATGGCAGTTACTATTAAATTAATTTACCTACCCTGGTTTAAACGAACATTGTAACATATCATGTATATTAAAATTGAGGAGTTATAGTAGGTAAATTACTGTTCATTAGAGATTTTTATTAATTTTAGTAACTGTCTCAAGTATGTTTAATGATTTTTTATTTTATATTTAACATATATCCTTTTAAGCACTTTACTCCGGAGGTAGCTTCCATTGTAGTAACATTTCTTATTGTTTTTGTATAGACCTTATTATTTTCTCATCACTTTTTACTATTTTGTATTAACTGATGATAGTATTAGTTTAGGTTATAATTGCTTATGAGATTATATAATTAGCATTTTATCATATATTTTATTTAGTAGATTTTTTGATCTACTGGGCTTATTGGTAGTTTTTTAATATTAAGTTTTATACAAAACGCACTGTTTGATACTACATAAGTCATTCACTGCGTGTTTCTTTAACTAAACATTTGCATAAACTGACGTAAGCATGCATCTTTTTTAATATTGCCTCTTTGGCGCTAATTTTGAATTTAGTCTCTGAGGAAGCTATAGCTGTGTCTATAGCGGCGCTTTTCTTGGATTAAATAAAACAGCGTTCAGCTTTTTTACATGATTTTGCCCTGTTGTGTTTGATTACTGCCAAGTTTTGGACTTTGTCCTTTTGGACGCTCATTGCTGCTGCTGCTATTTTTGCTTCTTTTGGCTTGCTGATCGGGGAGGGCTTCCTTCTTTTTGTTTTTTGCTGTTTTTTTGTCTGCTTAAGTTCTTTGACATATCTATTTGTTACTACATAGCGATAGCTATACTGTGCATGTGTGAGAGAGAGATAGTGGCAGACAGAAATTTATACGTATATCTGTCTGTATAGACATTTATACATAACAGGTCATTTTAATGAAGGAACAACAGGATTGCGCTCATTTTAACTAGGTGTATGGGCATGCCAATGTGACTCCAGTCCACACCTACCTGTTCTCCAGTTCAGGATTTTGTATGTTACAGACATCAACATCCACCCCTGTTTCTGCGGTACTGCACTTCACTAAAGCTATCCACAACATTCCCCTGCTATGTGCTGTACTTAATCTGTGACTGCGGTTGGTAATGTTACACAACCAGCAGACTGACAGTCCCCATACCTCTCAACTGTCATGATTGTCACAGAATGTCCAGAGTTTTGCCTCATATATTTGGTCTGTTCCTCATACATTTGTGGTCTTCTGGTGAAGTATTGAATATGGATGTCACTACATTATACTACTTACAGACAAACATTTCTGTTTCAAACATTATACCCTTCAGACCATATGTAATAATACAACACCTTTACTTCTAGTGACTTTCTAGATTTATGGGGAAAATATCTGAAATCTTTCCCTATGTTTTGGTCTTTGTCCCTACAATCTTACTGGCTTTGTCCAGATTTCTTGCAGTAAGAGGTATGACAGACTGTGAAAACACCAACATAGTACTAACTCACATGCACAAGATGTGAGTAATTCCAGATTAGAACCATCAACACCATCACCCATGCTAGCTTCTCTAGTTCACTGAGCCACTCAGGTCACCAGACAGAGAGGAAACATTCATCACACAATCAACAGCATAAATATGTACATTGTTATCCTGCATGAGGAGAGACATACAATGGTGTGAGCAATATTTATGTTACAATCCTGAGATTGCCCGGTCCCCTGATATACCATAGGGGATTTTCTGTTAAAGCAGCTGTATGGGTACACTGCTGTGTTGGGGGTGTGGGAACAACGATGCATGATCTGCTGGAATATACAGTAGTCCAAGCATCTTGTGAGCCCACTGTTTAACATCACCCTTGACTGATGTAGCGAATATTCCAACTATGAGGCCTAGTGACTATTAAGGAACACATACTATTGGATCTGTACTCCCATGTGGATGTTACATCTGTCCAATTAGCCCACTATATTTCCTTGTATAACAGCAGCAGATCCATACATATGCTATATTAAAATAATTCTTACAATTGGTGTGTAGCTTAGAAACCTACCTTGCGAATGCAACAGTTGAGAAATCTATAGTTTAGGGCTGAATCTGTGTGATGAAAGCAGTACACAACCAGTACAGGGATAGGTACAGGTTGTGTGGATTGCCATTGGCATCACCTATGCTAATATATGTATGTAAGTAGGGATAAGTTGTCAGTCTCTAGGGTCCTATGTTGTCAGTGAATGTGCTATGTGTTTTCTCTTAGCCAATGCCAGGGCATACTTGAGCACACCTACGTCTGCCTACAGGGACATCATCGGGGGCTCCTCCTTTGAGTGTGGCTGTGGTGACCTAGGCAATGGTGGTGGGGCTGTGTATCCCTTCACTTTGCTGATCCTGCTTCAGCTGTTTCTGCAGGATTATATTGTGTACTATGGCACATACTGTGAACATATGTGCACATGTGGCTAGAGAGTACTGCAGGTGCTCCACCACATATATCAAGGCACCGCAACCATGACTTCAGCAGCCCAAACACATGCTCTATGATGTTCCTAGTTTGTGTGTGTGCCTCATTATGGCATTCTTCTGTGGGTGTGCGTGCATTTCTGATGGGTGTCATCATCCACGGTTACAAGGTGTAGCCAGCATCCTACAGTAAATGGCAGTGTGGGATGCACCCCCTAGCAAACATCTGTTACAACTATGATGCATGCCAGATATGGAAGTCATGATAACTGCCAGGGCTGCCAGCACACACATTCATAATAATGCCCTGGGCATTGCACATGACCTGGGAGTTGATGGAGTGGTACCCCTTGAAATTGACATAGATTCTACACTCTTCATCGTGTGGTGCCTTGATGTGTACATGAGTGCAATCTATGGCACCCAGTACCTCAGGGTAGTGTGCTACATGGTAGAAGTGTTGCATATGGCTGGCCCTCGCCTCAGGGGCGAGGGGAAAATAAATGTGCTCACTGGCATAAGGTAGCATGGCATCCATGAACTGGTGGAGTACCCTTGATGCTGATGTCTGTGAGACCCCCATCATGTCCCCAGATAGTCCTTGGAAGGTACCTGTGGCTATTATCCTAAGGGCTACACATATCTTTGTTTGCACTGGAATGGGTTCCCCTCTGTTGGCTCTGGGTCTGAGTTGAAGGTGGCAGACCTTAGTGAGTTATTGTAGTATTTCCCTGCCCACCCTGTAGTGCTCTACATCTCCAGCTCATGTAGCTCCTGGAAGGTTACCCTGGGCCTGAGAACTCTTCTCCTCCTCTGCCTAGGCTAATTGTCAGCAGCACCAGCAGCAACATTGACTTTGGCATCTACCACATACAGATGTAGCAGGCCTGTAGCAGCCCCTAGCATCCTTTCAGTTAAAACACCCAAATCTGTATTCCAGTGGTCCAGAATTTGGGTGAAAAATCAGAATGTAGGGTGTATGCATACTTTATAGTGCTCTACTGTAGGTGCTGACTGTGAGATTGGCTACCTATCATGCATTCCACCTGCCAAATATATCATTAAGATGATTTAATGGCATTAGTTTAAGTGAAACAGGGGTCATCAGTAATTAATATATCATTGGGTTTTAAATACACTCAGCACAGTGGCACGCTGTGTAAACACAAAGAAACAACTGCCACAACGGTAAACAAAGCTCAACAGTCATTCTACACACACCCCTAAAAGGTCATGCTCAGCATGGTGGCATGCCACTCAAACACATGGAGACACGTGCCCCAAAGGTAAATAAAGCTTAGCAGCCAGTGTACAACCCCCTCTGCTGAGCACAATGGCATGCCACACAAACAGGAGCAACTGTGCTCCAATGAGGTTACAAGTCCTCAGACACACCCCCTCTTGATGTCAGCTACCTCTTCTGTGAACACTAACATGGTTCTGTGCCTACATGGAAGGGATATGTGGACACGGATACCCTTTTGTGCTATCCAGTAACCCCACCTCACTTGCATAGGGATCTGTGCATACAACCAGGAAACTACATGGTTCCAGGCCCTACTTCATTAGCAACAGCACCATTCCACCATTGTAGATACTCCACACAGGGTCCTATAATACAGTTTTGTCACATACTATTAAATGTGGTTTTTCCACTTTTTTTTTTTTTTTTTTTTTTTATCTTTTCATAACAGCATGTTTGCACACTGCAGCATGCTGTGCAAACATGCCTAGGTCATTAAAAAAATAACATTATTTTAACTTATTTCCCTTATGTGTTTGGACACACTGTGGATAGGTTTGCTCATATCTATATGTGCTATGCCATTTCTGTCCATCTACCTGTGTTTCTACAGCCCCTGTTGTCTGTTTGGCATCCTGTACATGGAATTTTTTCATGTACACTATGGACACCGACACAAGGTCTGCAGGGCTGCCTGTTTGCTTGCTGGATCACTTTACTTGTCTCATTTGCATGAGATTCACCTCTTTATGAGGTGGTTTCCATGCCACGGATATTCTGCTCATCAGTACTTACTGGATTACTTTCATGTGAGCAGTGTGCCACAATGCCTACACAGTAAAAAAGACCATGTAGGCTTTATTAAATTCCCCCCACTGACTGTGGACATTCCTAACTATGGGTGTGCCCATTTTAATGAACAAATTTCACTCAGTCAGTTGAAATACTATTGCCCACATAGTCAAATGTTGCTGAAAGATCCTTTAGGACCAGAACAGAGTCATGCTTATGAACTCTTGTTGTGAATATGTATTCCATGAATTTCAATAAAACTTCAGTGCTGGGGAAATGTCTTAAACTAGACTGAAAAGGATTGCATAGCCCATTAGCTTAATGGTTCTCTAGCTAAAGCCTTCTTTGCAATCTAAACTAAAATGATAGGCTGGACTTTGGGTGACAGTTCATCAAGCTGTGCACCTCTGAGCTGCTGAGATGTTTGATAACAGCTCCACTGGTTTTGTAAACAACGTTGCATCTCAGATCAAATCAAAATTTTTAATGAAAGAAACATAGATGATGTCAGCAAATATGCCTCAATGGCAGTTATCTGGTACATATGAGCAATACAAGTTAGTTAGTATTTGTGGATTAGCCTTTGAAAAAGGCTTGATGATGCACATCCAAATTTCCCTTGTTTTTGGATGACGTGCATGCAGATTTCCCTTGGCTTGTAGCATGTAACTGATTATTTCAATCACTTTATTCTCTAGCAGCTTTCTGATGAGAGAGCTAAAACTAATATATACTAATTTTACAGATAATGTTTGGGTGCCACCCTTCCACATTGAACTAGAAGTATGTCTTCCCAGTGGTTATGTCTATAACTTCCATGCAGGAGATCATTAATGAATGCACACTGTCCCTGGAAGTCAGAACTATCCTCACTGCTTGTGTAAACTGCTCACTGCCGTTAGGTCAAATTACATGACAGAGAGAAAATGGGATACAGAGACAGCTATGACTTCAGTGAGAAAGACCTGATTACTGCCTCATTAGCATATCTCTGAATCACGCTTGTTTACCACTAATGCTGTCAGACCTTTTAGTGACAGTGTTTTCCTTGGTAGTCCATGTTGGCAAAGGCACCCCACAACACTTAGAAACACACACACACACGCACACATATGCACACTCACACACAAACATGCACATGCACACTCACACATATGCACACCTATACTCACACACGTTGGAAAACGTACATACACATACACACTCACCTCCACATCCACACAACAACAAATAAGCCCCCAACAGTTGATCACCCTCACAAAAACACTGATTCATTCACCTGCATGGTCCAACATACACACACACACACACACACACACACACACACACACACACACACACACACACACACACACACACACACACACACACACACACACACACACACATCTAGAGCCTTGATTCCCTACCTAACTCTGCTAATGTGACACCTAGACAGACGCACAGCCACAGACATAAACACACACATTCATTTGGCTTGATCCATGTCCCTACAGACAGCCACACATACATTCATACTGATACACACATTGACACACCTCTAACCCCACATCGTTGATGAACTTACCTGCACTTTACCTGCACTGGGATTGACTCCATAGGAGTGACTGGGTGACCTTCATCTTTTGACCATCTTCATGTTTTCCTCCAACATTGTAAGTCACAGCAAATCAGAAGCTGCATGTACTTGTAGGGGAGAGCATACAGCTAATTAGCATTAGCCACTCCCACAGGATTGTCATATTAGCACACAACTCAACCAGTGGGACCGCCATCCATGCTGAGGGCTCCACCAGAGGAAAACTTCAGTTGTAGGACAGTCTATGAATTAGAACGGGTTACTATGAGTGGAAAACCACTGGTATTAAGGCTTCCTGCTCACAAGACTTGTTTTTGAATCACAACCTGTCAGAAATCTGTCTGACTTACTGTCTAGCCATATTGACCATCATAGTTTTAACCTTCCTAAGCTTATTAAAAACATATTAAAGATAAGAGTGTGAAACTATTATAGCTACTGTGGTGTGTATGCTATACTTATGAATGGTGCATTTTGAAATGCCAGCAGTCATATTTTGAATGCATTGCTTTAGTAGTGAGACCATGCGATATATATTCAGACAAGTTGTGATTCTAAAGAATGAGGCAATATAATCCCGGCCATTCTATTTGACCATATAATGAATTTGTATTGTATATTTTTTGTTAGTTTTTTGGGTTTCACTCAGATTTTCATTCATAAGATGTTTTGACAATCATTTTCTAGTTTATTTTTTATATTTTAGTGCACTGTTATTACAACCAAATCTGCTTAACCTTGGCTTGTTTTTCATCCAAATAGTAGATTCGTATTCAGACTAATTTCTTTAATGATGGTTTTAAATATACATTATGTTTACTAACTCCATTCTTATAAACTGTAATCTTAGATACAAATTATTGTATATGTTCAGCTCCTGGTGTGTACATATTAAGCATGCCTTCCTTATTAGGCCTGTAGACACAACTGCTTCTGTTTTTTTTAAATGATGGCTTATATCATGACATTTTGCTTTATCAAATAATCTATTCATTAATGTGACTCGGTTAACTTTTGTAGAAAGATAACATAAGTCTGAATTTGTAAGTGATTCTGGGTACCAAGTGGCTCAGATAAGATCCATATGCTTACTAAATCACCCAGTGAAAACGGTATTTAGTATGTTATCAACCATGATGGAAATGTCAGTAACATATGTTATAATGGCATTGACCTAACTATCATTAAAAACAGAGAACAATCAGAATATCAACAAAACATTATGCTCTATACTACAGTTCAAAGACTCATAATTGTGAGCCTGGAATTATGAAAAATGATATGAAAATACAAGATAAGAGCGAATGTTGAAAATCACTGTTCTACTTTAAAGTTGTGTTTTTGCAGGCAGTGGGCAAGGCCCCTGCACCCCCTCTATGTAGGGGGCTGCACCCTCACACTTCCACTAATTATATTCACCAACTCCAATACTGCTGTACCTTTGATAAAAGTGTAATATCATACCTCTCAACTGTACTGATTTTTGCAGAATGTCAAGAATCTTGCCTCATATTTTTGGTACGATTTTCATAAAATTGTGGTTTTCTGGCAAATTAGTGGCAAATCATTAAATACTTGAAGTTAGAAAATAATGGCAGACATTTGAGTTTCAGACTACATGGCCTTCAGAACATTTATGGTAATGCAAAACCTGTTATTCTATCAACGTTCTAAGTTTGTAAGAACAATATTTAAAAATTGTCCCTATATTTGGGCCTTTGCCCCACTTTTATTTATGGCTTTGTCCAGATCTCTTGGCGTAAGAGGTTGAGAGGTATGATTAATACCCCAAGACACAACAATCTCTGACTTAGTATGTATAAGTCCACCATTTTCACTCATTCAATCTCACTACTCTTGGACTCACACTAATAAGTCCCAGAGTTAAAAATTGTCACCAAAATAAGTATTACCTCTTCCCACATATTGTGGATCCAGTGCTAAGAGATTCTAAAGGCTTTTAAGATGTTCCACACTACTTTTTAGTGGGTGTACAGAACTATACTGTAGTCAGTAATATGGCACCACCAGCATATGATATAATGAAGTTAAGAAAACAGGAATTATCCACTCAGAATAAATATGCAATTATATTACCATGACAAATTGTTTAAGATAATATTACTGCAAGTAGCAGATAGCACAGAAATATAACTCTTACTTCATCACATGACAATATTTTACTTGTATTATATATATATATATACATATATATATATATATATATATATATATATATATATATATATATATATATTTGTCAAAACACGCAAAAATCGATGTTCCAAACATTGACCATAAAACTTCAACAAAACAAATGCTGGCCACACTACTCCGCAACACTGGATGAAACTGAGGCTTTAATTATTAAAAAAAAAAAACATTCCACTACTAGCACTGTGTTTGGACATTCTACATATTTTATATTATCCATAATGTTCATCCATGTTTTCCCACCACTGAAAAAACTCTCTCGGGATATCAAACCTAGTGACTTTGGTTTAGAAGGTCCACCTAAATTAGCAAACAAAAGTCTAGCACCTCTCCTCTAGAAACTTGAGCTGTGGCCTCCTGACTGTAAGCAGACGGTCCTTTCCTGGAGTATGCTAGGCAATGACTTGTGTCTTTCTTTAATGGCAATACACAAGAATGTGAGACTATTTTTGTTATAACACTAAAATTGAAACCTTTTTCAACAGCTGCCTAATTTCTGCATGCAACTATATCTTAACTCTTCGATGCCCAAAGGATAGAGAATTTGGCAAATTGGCAAATGAGTGCATCATGTGGGGCAAGCTGATCTTGAATCGTACTTTATTTAGGCAGCTTACTACTGTTTCCCTGTTTTGACTTTCCACCTCTCCAAAGAACTGCTTTTTTTAAGACTGTCTCATGCATTGCCAAAATCTGTTACTATTTTCAACCCTAATGATCTTGAGAATATAGTTATTTGGTAACCAACCAACCTATCTGTGACTGACCTTGCAGCCTTTCTATAGTTAACCATGACTCCAGAGTTCTTCACCCAGTCAGTCATATGGGTAAGTACTTAAAGTATATAGATTGCAATGTAGTGGTTGCAATATCCAAGGCAGCAGTTGGGGGTTCAATGATCAAAAGGTGTGTCTGGCTGTGGCTATAGTTTCTGACAGATGACACACAGGTACAGCTGTAATGTACTCCCTGGGCAAGGATCTGCTGTTTTGGAACCCCAGGGAGACTGTGCAGTCAGTGGAACTGCCTTTAATCTCCCTCATTCCTAGGTATGACAGATGACAGGAATTACATATTTAAATTTGGGCCCTACTGTAATGAGCAAGGGAAAAGCAAGAAGGGCCATTATATTAAAAAAATGTTAGGGAGACCAAAGGGCAAAGCCCAAGGGCCTCCAGGACCCTGCAACTCCTAGGGGACAGTCATGACTATATGAAATGTTTCACTTCGTAAAATCCTCCCAGGTAATGCACTTTATTATTACAAAAAAAAAACATTGGAAAGCATCACAAAAGGCATATGGATGCAACAGATATTTCCCTGAGGATTACAAACTAAGCTTTAACAAAGTCAAAAATGTCAAGGCATTCCACCTGTACCATACCAAGGGATTAAGTGTATTGTTCGAAGTCACCATCTCCCCCCCAGCTAGGGCCAAACACAAAAACTTCTCCAAAACTGATTACAACTTCCTGCGGGAAGGTATAAACAGCTTCACAGCCCCACCCCCCACAGGAACTGGCACATATGTCCAAACCTACCCCAAAGTACTATATCAGCATCTATCATCATTCTCTTCAAGGAAGAGTAAACCTGTCTGGTGGACATCTACAATAAATAAACTCTATAATAAAAGGAAAAAAGTTGCTGTCCAGGACCAATAAGGAGCAGGTGTCTAACTGGAATTGTTCGGCATCTACTTCTCAGAAGTACAGGCCAACATGGGAGGACTTTGGCTGACAAAGTTTGCAGACGACTGCAAACTGGGGCCATAGTGGAAAGTGCATCGGACACGGATATCCTTCAGAAGGGACTCACGGAAACAGATAGCTGGTGCCAGAGCCATGGCCTGAAGTTAAACGCCAAAAAATGTATAGTCATACCCTTCGGGAAAAACAAGGTAACCCCAAGCTACCATATAGGTGGCAATCCACTAAGCACAGAAGAGAAGAAAAGAAGAAAAAAAGAAGCCAAACGCTGGTAAATTCAAACAAAGCAGCACTACACCAGTGTAAGGAGGTAGGCAGAACACCAATGAATATCCAAGTATTTCAGAAGCGTTTATTAACGAAGGTAAAATCCACAGTAAAAACGTTTTCGTCCACAATGTGACTTCTTCAGATGCAATTTGAACTAATTTTCCAGATGGTTATATACAGAAGTGCATTTCTAATCATTCAATTAACATTCATTGATAGTCTAATATTTAAAGAAACAATAACCAAAGGGAAGTATATACACATAAATTACTGTGTGTCATATAAAAACCTTGGTGTATAACTGACTGTTAAGCAGTATTAAAAGCAACATATAATATATGTAATAATAATATAAAAGAAATATTTTTTAAAATGTAATATGTGGCACTTAAAAAGTGTATAAGTTGTGAAACTAATTCAGGTCTATTTAGATACAACAGGCTTTCAACTTTAATAAAGGTTTAATAGAAGTATATTCATTTAAACCTGGTTCCCTGTAAGACTCCAGTAAAATCTGCCAGTAAGTTTCTCTATGTTCTAGCTTGATTTCCCAAGGTCCACCTCTGTGGTCCTTGACTACAGTTTCCAATACATAAAACCGGTATTTGGCAGTAAGCACAGAAGAGGTTATCAGGGACCTGGGGACCCAGGTTGACAGTGGCCTTTCTTTTGACACTCACGTTGCTAAAGTGGTTAGAAAGACCTTCTACATTGCCCACCTGATCATGAAGGGATTCACATCCAGATCTAGTGAGGTCATTGTTCCCCTGTACTCTTCACTTATCAGACCAATGATCGAGTACAATGCCCCATTCGGGATGTATCTCACCCGACATCTGTAGCAATTGGAGAGACCCCAAAAGTTCCTCACCAAAAGGATAAAGGGGCTCCAAAATCTGTCATATGCTGCCAGATTGAAGAAACTCCAGCTCTATTCAGTTGCATACCGTCTGCTCAGAGGTAACATGTGCCTGACATACAAGGCCATGTCCAACCCAGAATTAATGGACATGCTCCACCTCAAAAATCCAAATCCACCAAAACCACTAGAGCAAGCGACTTAAACCTTAGCACGGTTATAAATAGGATGTGCTGGAGGGATAGATTTATCACTCAGAGACTCCCTATGCTGTGGAATAAAATCCCGGTCCATGTGAGGCAGAGCACCTCGCTGGCTCTGTTCAAGAGAAATCTTGACCTGTGGATGGGAGATCATAGGTTTACCCCGGGAATCATCTCTGTGTCACTGCTGGACAGAGGCACAACAAACTAATGGGTACAGTATTTTTTCATATAAGGGGTGGCATAAGCCACAGAACTTTGGGCTAGGCTTATAAATGCCTTAGGGCAGATAGCCTAGTATAAACCTATGAACCTATGAACCTATGGAAGCAATCTCTCCTTAGCTTGAACAAGCAAATAAGAGCACTAGTGAAATCCTCCAAAGCAAACTTCGAGTCCAAACTGGCCACATCTACTAAAGACAGTCATAAGGCTTTCTTCACATATGTCCAGAATCTGAAGGGAAGTACCCAGATCTGCTCAGAACTGGTGGTCAAGGACACCATATACACAAACCCTGTAGATATAGCCAACCTGCCGGCAGACAGGTTCAATGAAAACATCACTCCTCTGTACCCCCCATCAGTAAAACAGGACATCCCCAGTACCTAACACCTCCCCTTATCTCTAAAGAGCAAGTCATCACTGCCCTCTCAAAGGCAAAAAAATACAGCCTCCATAGGACCCAATAACATCCCAGGCTGCATCCTACATGAACTCAGGTAGGAACTTGCAGCACCATTAGGCACCCCATTCAACCAAAGCCTGAGTACTGTCATCGTCCCAGCAGCCGAGTGGAGGACAGCTACTGTTGTCTCTTTGCACAAAGGTGGAGCATCCACCGATCCAGGAAATTATAGACCCATTAGCCTAACTAGCGTGATCTGCAAGGCCATGGAGCAGATTATCATGGACCTCATTAACGGTGACATTGGCAACCTCCAGACACTTGATCCCACACAGATTGGTTTTGTCAAAGGGAAGTTATGCCTGTTAAATTTGGTCGACTTCTGTAAGACAGTCACCAAGACCATAGATGAGGGGGAAATGGTGCACTCCGCCTTCATTGACCTGGCCAAGACCTTCAATACTATTCCTCCACTCAGGTATAATAGATAAACTCTCTCAACTAGGCATCGACCCATATGCTACCAGATGGGTAGCAAACTGGCTCATTGATAGAACCCACCTAGTCAAAATAGAAGTCACCTCAAGTAGTAGAACTGTAACAAGTGGTGTACCCCAGAGATTGGTCTTGGGGCCTCTGCTGTTTGGGATATACTTCTCAGAGGTGCAGGCCAAATCTAGTGGGCTATGGCTTACCAAGTTTGTAGATGACTGCAAGCTGGGTGTCGTCATCAATTCTAGTAGTGATGTGGACATCTTCCAAGAGGGTTTCACCCAAACAAATGACTGGTGCCAGAAACATGGCCTCAAACTGAATGCCAAAAAATGCATCATCATCCCTTTTGGGGAAAATGACTTCCCCACAAATTATCACATTGATAATAAGGCACTAAACATGCAATCAGTTGTGAGGGACTTGGGCACCCAGGTTGATAGCAAACTGACTTGTGACCATCATATTGCCTCTGCTGTATGGAAAGCTTTCTACATGGTCCACCTCATTGATAAGAATATCTCAACCAGGGACAAAATGGTCATACCATCCCTGTATTCTTCCCTTATAAGATCCATTATTGAGTACAATGCCCCATTCAGCATGTACCTCAAAAAGCACATGCAGCAGCTGGAGAGACCACAGAGGTTCCTCACCAGGAAAATCCAAGACCTCAAACATCTACCCTATACAGATAGGGTAAAAGCCTTCCTCTACTCAGTCTGGTACAGACTCTTCAGAGGTGACCTCTGTCTGGCATACAAAGAAATCTCAGACCCCACCCTGATGGGACTGCTGCATTTCCACAAGTCAAGCTCCATTCGAATAACCTGCACATGTGACCTCAACCTGGTTTGTGACATCAATAGGACTTGTTGGTGGGACAGATTTGTGTCCCAGAGAATCCCCCTTTTGTGGAATAGACTCCCATTCCATGTAAAGCACCTTTTGTGGAATAGACTCCCTCTCCGTGTAAAGCAGCTTTCGTGGAATAGACTCCCTCTCTATGTAAAGCAGTGTACCTCATTAAACCTTTTTAAGGACAACCTGGATAACTGGATGGGGAACAGAAAATAAACCCCTGGGATTCCACTGTGTCTCTGCTTGACAGTGGTATAGGGTTCTGACTTGTTGGAACATAGGCTAAATTCCTGGTAAGGCTTGTAAGGGCCTCAAGGCCAATAGCCTAGTAAGTTCCTATGATCCTATGATATCCCATCGTAGAAGTGCTTTTACAACTGAAAGGTGGAGAACTGCATCATAATGAGACCAGAGGGTGGTACCCTTCCTAATGCACAGAAAGGAAGGACTGTATCATCCTTTTATATACGTTTTTCATAATGAAGTGCTCTGCCTCTTATCAGTGACACAACCATATATGAGAAAGCTGCCAGAACACAAAGGGTGACAGTCTTGGAACAGCATAGTTGTCATATAGATGCCCCACCCCTTCACTATTATTGGCTAGAATGCTGATGAACAGCTAAGTGTAATTGTCAGGCAGTAAACGTCGGTATGTCCACTTTGGTAGTATTGGCACAGGTCAGAATGACATAAAATCACTGCAAGCTACCATCAGGGAGTAGTGAAAGAGTTGTAGTTTGATATCTCATGAGTGAAATTGCCTTGTCAATGCAGGCTGTTTTGTGTGCAGTGCAAGTGTTGGGCCTGTGAGCTTCTCAGTGTCTGCTGGTTTCAGATGTCATGATGGACTGGCATTTGTTTCAGTGTACTCACCTTCAATGCATACCACGGTGATGTAAATAGTGAGGAGAAATCACTTGACTTGTTTTTTCATACCCATATTTGCATAACATATACTCTTCTGACAGATTCAAGATGAATACCATATTCTCTATGCACTGAGTTGTAAAGCGCTAATGGAATCAGTTAACATTTTTCCTTAGGAGACTGGGGTTGGGATTGCTCTGTATTATGCTCAGTTGTTCTAAATGGGATGGATGGGAAGGTCACTGTGTGCAAAGACAAGCTAGCTGCACAGGTACTAGTCTCTCCCCTTCTGTTTCCCCGAGATTAATGACCAGCACCCATTGTTATGTCCCTGGCATTGCATTTTATAATTATGCACATTATGTACATTATCCCCTCCCTAACTTACAGTTTAGATTGTTAAAGTACATTAAACACCTTCTACTGTCATGTCCCAGTGAGTCCTTTGATATACATTCTTTCTCTCACCTCATCCATTGCAGTTTAGTTTCCAAAGCTCTGATTCTGTAAATATACTCCATTTTGTATAATTCCTTTCCCTAGCATAACATTAGGCACTATGATAAATAAATCACTCCTTCACACACCACAACTTTCTGCAAGAATCTTTTCATGAAAACTGTACACTATATTACATGTAAGTGTTGCCAGAATAGTGTAGGGCTAACATGCATCTAAAGAAACAGTTCCAGGCTTTACTATTCTGGTAGTACTGGTTGGTGCCTTTGCATAGTGAATATATCAGGTGAGGGTGGCATCTTCCAGATCTTACTTTCTGTGACATTACAGGCCTTGTCACTTCACATTGCCTCAATATTCTTGATATATAACCCTTCCTCTGTATACGTCTTATGCAAGTTGCAGTGTGCAGATGCTTTCAATATACACCAGCTTTTTGGATGGATTTGGTCCATGCCATACACTATCTGACCAGTCGGTTCCCTATTAAAACTGCGAAGGTCCACTTACACGAATATGGAAATGTCAAAATGTATTAATCGAACTGCGAAAACACTGATCGTCCTGAAGTGTGAAATCCGAAATGTCGAATCATCATGGTTGGCCCTTCTGCAGTATAGCTCCATAAGGTAAGTGTGCGATAGTTACGGACCTTAGGGTTAGGATGCGGGTTAAGGTAAGTGCATAGATGGTAATGTATGTGAGGTTTAGTGTAGGGTTGGAAGTAGGGTTTTGTTAAGTGTATGTGTGTGGATTATTTATTTTGTTTGGGTATAGTTTCTTAGAGTAAGTGTGCGGTAGTATATGCAAGATTTAGTTTAGGGTTAGAAGTTGGGTTTAGTTTAAGGTTGGAAGTAGGGTTTTGGTTAGTGTATGTATGTGGTTTATTTATTTTGTTTGGGTAGGTAGTATGTAGCGGATGGTGGGGTTGGACAACTATGACTGTTCGAGTTTTTAAATTTCGCGGTTTAGGGCGTTCGGTGTATTCGCGGTTTGCATAATATGTGTCTGTGTTTACGTATTCAGTGAATAGGACTTTTGCGGTTCTAATATAGACCTGACCAGTCTATAACCTGCATTTGTCTTCATCATGCCAATAACTTGCATATACCTCTTCTGCTGAGAGAAACATTGCAGCTGGCTGTATATGGGGTAGCTATAGCTCTGAGAGCTATATCTCTGAATTACAAACAGACATTCTTGGGTTATGTGATGTACAGACTCCCACGTACAGTACATTTCATGATAACGAGGCCTAGTGTTATTCTGTAGTTTTTTTTTTCTATAGAAATCATGTGTTCTGAGTTTAGAAACCTTCATTTATATTTTTACATTTTTTGGTCAAAAGACCCCAATGTCAATAGAGAAGCTTCTGAAAATATATAATACTGAAGCAAGTTATCAGAGTGTATTTTATGTATTTTCTTCAGCTGTCATTATTTTTTATTACTACGTACATTTATATGAATACTGACACTTCTTTTATTTTCTGGCTGCATAACTACATTTTAAATCAAGGTTCTTCTTACGACTTTTGTACCCCATTGCTCGAAAGTAATTGTGATGTCATAAATTGCACTATAATGTCAAGTGGGCAGCCAAAGAAAATAGAGCAGGAAACTTAAATCTATTTTAAATTAAACGTTCCCAGTCTTAAATATAAAATATATAAAAAAATAGGGCAGAAAAATGAGTATCACCTGAGTGCTAACAAATATGTGTAAAACTAATTTTTCAGGCTTTTCCCAACAACATTTTGGGTTGTTAACTTATTTCAAATTTAGGACCTTGGTTATTCATATGCAGAATGCTGGTAAGTTAATTATGATTTGGAAAGCTTCAGTTTATTGAAGTACAGTTGTCTGACACCAATTTTCATAGACTTAAAGTTTCACTGAAAGAAATAATAGTTTGGAAGCCAAATTCAAAGCACATCACACCCTGCAGATTTGAAATTTATTTTTCTCACTCCAAGACCACTATATTTTGAATTAAATGCCAGTTTAATGTAGCAGTCTCAGGCAGGGGAAGCCAGCCTTGCTCAAAATAAAGATAAAGGATTTGGGACACAGCTGGCTTTTGTGAACCCTACACATAGAATGTCCAGTCTAACTGTAGGACTCCAAGCACTAGATTTAAGAATAAAGGGAAACTGATTGTGGGGTGTTTTTTAAGTTGTGGGATATAGTGATATATTGCATTATGTAGATGCAAAAGCTGGTGCCAGAACAATGTAATAACATTTGGTCAAGTTTATTGAAGGCTAAATTATGCATAGTGTTAAAAGTAATGGCATATAACTATGGTATCTGGCAGTCATTGATAGAGTTCAGTGTAATGATGGACTGCATGGTTCTTCTTGCGTCCTGTGCAGATGATCTTGTTTGTCAGAGAGCACGCGTATTTTCATACCTAGTGATTGTACAATACTAACGAAGAAGAAAAATAAATGACTTGCTAGTTTTCACCTTCAGTATAAAGGGTTTGATGTTAGTGTCATTCCTCATCCTGCTTGGTAATATTAAAAATATATGTTTTGAAACAACATATCTTGTAGTACACTACTCTTATACACAAATACAGTGCCTTTATGGTGGAAATATCACTATTTTTTGGCAACACAGGAAGGAATAAATGAGCATTCCACATTGCTGTCCCTCACTGATGGTTTGTACATTTTTACTGTATGTACAACTCCAGTCGTCAGTCTTTAGTACTCTGTACTGTCTAGCAATCCTTGCATTGTGTTAGAGTTCATTGACATGGTGCTGGCCCCTAGTGACTAGAAAAGATGAGGCACAAATGTATTATTGTTTTCCATACTGATGGGTTAGCAGCTATATATAGTTGTTGGTGATGAGGTTAGGAATTGAAAACATGAGAAATAAGGACATTCATGGTTCTATTCACTTGCAAAGAGCGTTGAAAGGATGAAACTGAACCAGATAGGACCTGACAACTGCTAGGGACCATAGAGGAAACACTAAATGTGTCATTAGACTGTATTAACAGCATACGTTTTGTTCTCTGTACCTTCATGGAACTGCAAAAGACTGACAGTGACTGGGTTGTACATATAGTATAAAACATACCTCACCCCCACATTTCCATACATTTTGTTTCTTTCATCCTTCATTTCTTCTAATTTTTTCCTGTCATGCCTTTTTCCCTTTTGCTTCTTTTGTCTGTAAGGATGTACTTGGCTCAATTTCAAAATGTCAAGGAATAATAGATTAATATACACATTCTTCTCATAGTATTTCTTCTCTTACTGTATTTGTTTTTTTTTCATTCATTCTTTAATTTTTTTTAGATTATGCCATTAATCCAGTCCAGGGTCTCAGGGGAGCCAGTTTCTACCTTGCCTTTCAATATGCTCCATTAAATATACTTTTAGTTATAATGTAAATTGTTGACTGAGGTACAAATACTGTGTGAATGAAGAGTTTAAATGTTGTGTAGTAACTAGTTAGATAACATAGGCCTCAACTATTTTAATAAACACATTACATTTCAATACTGTATTCGGTGCATACAGTTTAGTATAACATGTTTTTGTAGGGCATTATTATGTAAAATTGTCCAAGCAGACATTTTGTAATACTCTCGAGCTCGGGTACATGGGGAGGAAGAACCTTTCCCAGCAAACAAAGGATACAAGTCAGGAAACTACCACTGGACAAAACACCAGCCTTTTGCAAGACACATGCACATATTCCCTCATCTTTAATATTCTCAACAACACCCTCCACACATTCACTCAATAGGCTTCCCTAATACAGTATGCAGATGACTCCACACTCATTTGCACATTTGACATCATGACACACCTCCAAAAAATTACTTAGGAAACTTTAACATCCACTGAAATATGGCTTTATAACTCACAACTCATGCTCGACCCCCCCCCCAAAAAAAACAGCTTACTACCCCCCCCCAAATCCCTCTGTCATGAAAAAACAAAATTTAAAGTTCTCTCTTTTAATGATACAATCATTGAAGTCAGTTCCCATAGCAAATTATTAGGGATGATAGTGGATGATAATGTTAAATTTGACCTGCATAAAGAAAATTGCATAATAAACACTCATGAAAAACTAAGGATGCTTTACATAGCTAAAAAAGTTTCTCACTGACACAACTAAAGCTACACTTGCCACTACTTATCTCCTACGCACACTTCTTTATGGCGCTCCCATCCTTACTAACCTCAAGGCATCACAAACATTAAAACTTCATCAATGCTGTAACACAGCTGCTTAATTAGCAGCAAATTCCCCTTTCTGAACCCATCACTGTATAACACTAAAAAGCCTAAATTGAACTTCCCCATCAACTAACATGTACACAACTTCTTACCACCCATAAAATTATCTAGCATCCATCTACTTGTCCAGTACAAAATAACATTCTATACAATTACAATTATGTTCCCACTTGGTCATTGTGAGCCAGTGACCAAAACCTCCTGTCTGTCCACAAACCTGTGAAACCTGCTGAGCATGGTCTGTACTCATACCATGTTGCTAAGGCCTGGAGAGTCTTACCTGCATCCATCAGGTCAATATCCTCCCTCCCATTTTTCAAAACCATTCACAAAGACTTCCTAGCCAAAAGCTGTCTCTGTTCTTGTTCAAAGCTGAAAGAATTGCTTGAAACCACCACGAAATAAATCCAATGACATTTAATGATAAAAAAAAAAAACAAAAGCGCTTTCTTTTCAATAAAATGCGCTCTCTCCAGGTTACTGTTCTTGTTCAACACAAAGATAAGGTATATTCCTAAATATGAACAAGTACCTATTCATACTGTTATGAAAGGTTATTAAGTCTCATGTTTATTCTTCACAAGATGCATATCAACTTGTAGTTTCTTCACAATTGAGTCAAATAAAATGTTTATAATATGTTTATGTTAAAAACAAAATGAAAAATTCATGCATGATTATGCAAGATATAGTTTCACATAAGTAGTAGCTTTATATTTCAAGTGTCTTACAATTGTATCCTGTCTGTACTGACAGATATTTGAAAACAAAGTAAGTGCTGAAGGAGTTAAGGCAGTGGTCTCCAACCTTTTTTGCACCAAGGACTGATTTCATGTAAGACAATTTTCCATGGACCGGCCATCGACTGTGCATAATAAAGTATATAATATTTACTTATTTATTTATTTGACATTTGTTTATTGGGGAGGCCCGACTGGTCGAGAAGTCCATTTTCAGCCAAGACCCAGGGAGAAAAGCTCCAAAGTACAATAAAAAGACAATTGGCAATAATTACCAAAAAAAAATGTACATTCTGCTTAACAGCATAACACTGATTTACTATGGTTGAGAGGCACTAAACCTAATGGCAACATTACTGACTTTAAGTTTATAAGAGCTATATTTAAAATCTATCCCTATTATTTGGCTCTGTCCAGCATACCTCTCAACTGTACAGATTTTCACAGAATGTCCAGATTTTTCCTCATATTTTTGGTCTGTTTCTCATAAAATAGTTTTCTGGAAAATCACTGGCAGATCATTGAGGTTTGAAGTCAGAAAATAGTAGACAGTTGAGTTTTAGACTTCATACCCTTCAGAAAAATGCATGCTAATGCTAATGCAAAACCTGTATTTCTATCTACTTTCTAAGTTTGTAAGAACTGTACTTAATAGTGTAACTATTTTTGGACCTTTGTTCCCCCCTGTTATTTTTGGCTTTGTCCAGATTTCTTGCTCTAAGGGGTTGGGAGGTATGTGTCCAGATTTATTGTGTGAGAGATTGAGTGGTATGGTTGAGAGGTACATAAATGTAATGGCAACCTTATTGACTTTCTATGTTTATAAAAGCAATATTTAAAATCTGTCCCTATTATCTGTGGCTCTGTCCAGATTTACTGTGCAAGAGGTTGAGTAGTATGGTCGAGAGGTATGCAATCCTCATTGCTGCTGCTGCCAGGGATCACTCTCACTCTTCACTCTCTCTCTTTCTCACACACACACACACACGTGCACGCACACAGACACACACACACACAAACACACACACACATGTGAGCGCACGCACACAGTCTCTTCTGCTTTCATGCACAACTTCACTCACACATGCAGACAGAAACACACACACACACACACACACACACACACACACACACACACACACACACACACACACACACACACACAGTCTCTTCTGCTTTCATGCACAACTTCACTCACACACGCAGACAGAAACACACACACACACACACACACACACACACACACACACACACACACACACACACACACACACACACACACACACAGTCTCTTTTGCGTTCATGCATGCATTCACTCACACAGGCAGACAGAAACATACACACGAACACTTTTTTCAGTTTCCTTGACTTTTATTTTACACTCACTAAACAGCAAAAGCGCTGCTTAGCGAGTGTAAAATAACAGCTCGAGTAATCTCACTGCTCACTCTCTCTCTCAGATGCACTCAGTTTCTTCTTTTATACAAACACACACATACATTCTGCTTTCATGCACACATTCACTCACACATGCAGGCAGACACATAAATACACTCATACACATACATACATACACACATTCACTTTTTCATTTCACTCCATGCCTGGTGGCCCAGTACCAAATGATCCACGGCTCGGTATCGGTCCACGGCCCTGTGGTTGGGGACCGCTGAGTTAAGTGGTGTTATCTTTAAAATTGTTACATATCAGTGGAAACCAGATTAATCAACAGTATGCTCTGGCCTTCGCAGGCTGGGGGATGAGTCTTTGCAAGGATGTGTGTGAGACAGTGTGTACCATATGTTAAAACACTGCAAGCCAATAAATCTAAAGTACAGGTGGTCTATGTTTTAAAAGGCATATTGCCAAGTGTTCATGTGAAGTTCTAAGTGAAGGATCATTAGGACATAAAATATTTAAACATTTTTATTAGTTATTAAAAGCTATGTTACATCAAAGTTCTGCATGCATGAAATTAACAAGAAAAAATATATAAAAAAAGTATTCTCCTTTATTCTTTGAGACTGATCTAAATATTTTAGTAAGCAGTCTGCCAGCGTTGTTTATGAAATAAACAAGTACTTTGTACATCCTTAAGAGTTCTTCTTGACTCAAGACTAAATGTAAAGCTCTTTATTATTTATTTCTGTACTTTAGCAATATCATAGATTTGCTTACTCTCCCTTCTCTCACTTCCTTACTTCTATCAATTTCTTTCCCCTGGCTTTCTCTCTAAATACTCCACAAGCCTGCCTTTCCTCTCACTTCATATTGTAGTTCCTGTTTGTATTATACTGACTTATATTTCTTTTGTCTATAAACTGGATACATTTTCTGTAAATGTTAAATCATTGTCATATAACTTGTATCTTGTTGCGTCTTTCGGCTTTTCCCGGTTAGGGGTCGCCACAGCGGAACTCCGGTCTGCTAATGATTGGTAGTTGATTATTACGTGCCGAGTTACCAGCCCTGATGCACAACCTTCAATGAAGGTACGCCCATTCACGCATGTCTCCACGCAGAAGACGCTCTAGCTGAGAATCGAACCGGACAGCGTCTTAACAAATGTTTTCATATTATGTCTAATTTGCTAAATTATTTAAATTTTAAATATCTTTGTATTATTTTGAAGACTGAAAAAAATGATTGTTCTTAAAATGTTTTGTAATACAGCATTGCAGGCAATCTTTGGTAGTTTAGCACAATGGATGTTGTCTGTCCTGCATTATTTTATAGGTGATTTTAATGCCATTATATCAAGTGATGATATTTCTATTTATCTCATCTGTGATGGGAGTATGTTGTAGGATCCTAAAATCAAACTGTAAAAATGAACAAATGAATGCAGAATTGTTCACAGAAACCATGTACAAGCATGTTAATAGCTGCATAGAGGCAGCTGTACTCAACAGGAAGAAGTACAGAACTAACTCAAAAAAAAGCCACCTTGGTGGAATCACAACGTCAATAGACTGTATAACAGGAGGAAAAAAAATCATGGCAAAAATTAAGAGGTGCAGCACCCAGCAGGATAAAAGCACTCTCTTCAAACTAAACAAACACCTCAGAGGACAAATAAAGTCTACCAATGCCAAATTTGAGGTAAGTTTGGCTTCCCAGGCGAAGACCAACCACAAAGCATTCTTTAGCTATGTCTGCAACCTCAAAGGCAATACACAATTGTGTGCAGAGCTTATTGTAAATGGAGTCACCTATACTGAGCCAGAAGATATAGCAAAACTCCTGATAAATTCAGCTCCAACTTTACCCCTCTCTCCCCCTCAACCTTCCCTCAGGAAATACCATCAAATATAACTCCCCCTTCTATCACCAGGGGACAGGTCCTCAATGCTCTCTCTAAGACAAAGAACACTGCATCAATGGGCCCAGGCAATATCCCAGGATGCCTTCTAAATAACATGAAACATGACCTATCAGGTCCTCTGGAAATACTATCTAACTGTAGCTTCCAAACAGGTTTCATGTCTCATGAATAGAGAAAGGCAACAGTCATCCCTCTGCACAAAGGTGGGCCATCTACAGACCCCGGAAACTACAGACCCATAAGTCTCACTAGTCTTATATGTAAGACCATGGAAAGAATTATCATGGAGATGATCAAAAGAGATATAGTAAACCTCCAGACATGGGACCCAACCCAGTTTGGTTTCTTCAAGGGCAGGTCATGCCTACTCAACCTGGTGGACTTCATTGAGAAGAGCACCAAAGCAATGGATGAGGGCAAAATCATTCACACTGCCTACCTTGACCTGGCCAAGCCATTTGAAACAATACCTCACTCAGGCATTGTTGACAAACTCAAGACGTTAGGAACAAACCCAAATATCACCCGGTTGATAGCAAACTGGCTCACAGATAGGAACCAGGAAGTTAGAATTGGGGAATCCACCTCTACAAAGATGCCAGTCACAAGTGGAGTCCTACAAGGATCAGTCCTTGGACTGCTCCTTTTTGGCATTTGCTTCTCAGAAGTCAAGGCCAGTGTCAGTGGTCTCTGGCTGACTAAATTTGCAGATGATTGCAAATTAGGAGCTGTCATTGAATCTCACACTGATACAAATGTTCTCTAGTAGAGGCTGACACAGAGAAACAACTGGTGTCAGAGCCATGGACTAAAACTAAATGCCAAGAAATGCATAATAGTATCCTTTGGGGAAGTCATCCATCCCTGGTAACCATCATATTGACAACATAACCCTTAGAGTTGACCCAGTAGTCAGGGACTTAGGGACACGCATACATAATAATCTAGCCTTTGACCATCACATGTCTACAGTGGTGAGGAAATAATTTTATGTTGCGCAACTTATAAACAAAGGTATGGCATCTAAGTCCAAGGAAGTCATTGTTGCACTGTATTCGGCATTCATCAGACCTATCATTGAGTACAATGCCCCCTTTTGATGTACCTAACCAGGCAACTCCAACAATTGGAACGTCCACAGAGGTTCCTCAATAAAAGAATACAGGGTAAGTAAAATGTCCTATGCAGATTGCCTCAAGGCCCTATCCCTGTATAAGGTCTCCTACAGGGTTTTGAGGGGAGATCTATGCCTGACATAAAGGGTATTGTCAGATCCCACTCTGATGGACCACTTGCATAGCCACAAAACAAACAGCACCAGAATTACCCATTCTAGACTTAAACCTTGCCTGTGATATAAACAGGACCTGCTGGAGAGATAGGTATATATTCCAGAGACTACCCTGTCTATGGAACAGGCTCCCCATCCATATGAAGCAGAGTTCCTCCCTAACCCAATTCAAATGCAACTTGGACAACTCGATGGAAAACTGGAAAGTCATCATTGGTTTGGCACCAGTGTCTCTAATGGACACAGGTAACCTGTAAATGATTCATCTCACAGGCCCATGCTTTCACTTATCAAGGGTATTAGAACTTGTCAGAGATTTGGGATACATGACAAGGCTTAAAGAGGCCCTTGTGGTCATTAGCCTAGTAAACATCTTATAGTCCTGCGTTTGTTTCCCTTATAGTCTATTTGCTTGCTGTCTATGATCGCATCACTAAATAAAGTAATTCTTCCTGGTCTCCCATAAAAGCAAGCAGTTGTGGCTAATTGGATCTGCCTGGAATCTATGGAAATAGTCTAGTTCCATTAATTATTTTATTTAAAGTACTTAATGTTATAATTGAATGCATCCTGCAGTAAAGAAAGCTGTATGCTTCAAATGCTTGAGCAGCATTTCAGATTAGTGACTGCAGTTTCATTAATTTACAACTTATGCTTTTTCCCATACTCCCGTGTCAACGTTGTGACTCCCTTACAAAAATAAGTAAAAAAATCATAGGAGGTAAGTGAAATAATAATGTTCAAGTACTATTTTTATTAACTTGAAAGTACTTGAAATGAAAACCATTCAGAGATGGAGACCACTGTTAAGGCATCCTACCTGAGTGCTTACCAAGTGATTACTTCTGATCAAGACAGAGTAATGACTATTCATACTAAAAAGAAGGGCTGAGAATGACTTAGCATTTAAATGTCAGTCATTCTGTTAAGCCAGCCTGTCCTACATACTTTTATGGAAGATGCTGGCATTATTATTCCAAGTGCTGTGTTATTTCCATTTTGTTCATTTGTGGTGGCAAAATGCCCTAGGATCTTAAAATTAATTTGTCAGAAAAGTCATTTTTAATATTATTTTTCTTCCTAATGTCATGTGGAACTGCACTATTAACTAATGATGCCGATAATACAATCTGGATTAAAAAACGGAAATAGAAATTTAAAGACATGACATGAAAACAATGTTTATTTTTAAATTATTTTGATTTTAGTTCTTATTTATTGATTACTGCTGATATATAACTGAGGAAATCCCACTTTTAACTGTAATACTAATGCAAATAATATCAGTGCAAAGTGCTATAAGACATTAAATTGAACATTTTAAGGGTTTACATTAAATGAAAAGGCATGTTATGCAGAAAATTCCCTGAATACAGAGCTAGTGTGGCTTGTGGGGTGTCAGAGGCTGATTGTGGGTCATTTTACTTGTTCATTTGCCCTGACTGCGGTGGTGGTGCTGCAGTAGCATTGTCACCTCACAGTAAGACGTTGTCCTGTTCGATTCTCAGTTAAAGCGGCTTCTGTGTGGAGACATGTGTGAATGGGCGTACTTTCATTGAAGGTTGTGCGTCAGGGCCGGCAACTTGGCATGTAAAAATCTACTGCCAATCATTGGCGGACCGGAGTTCCGCTGTGGCGACCCCTAACCGGGAAAAGCCGAAAGACACAAAAATAACCAGGATGGCTAGTGAAGTCCATTGATAGGTAGTTACTTGTCCTTTCTCAAATACTTTGCCCCATAGGCATAGCCTGGATGGCTAGTAGAGAGACAGAGGTGATTTACAGATTATATTAATGGCTGCATTCCAGTACAGCATATCCAGAGTAGCCCTAGTAGGGTTATAGGATAATCATAATGAGTGGTAAAAGAACTGAGGAATTGAAGACACAACTGCTGACAGCCATTTTCAACTAACTTCTCAGGATGTATTTCTGAGACAGGACCTGTTCTGGCCTGTTGGCTCCAGGTTCATGTTTGCAGGTCTACTTGCAATATTTACCAAGAATTCTAACATACTCTTGCTCACTTACAAGACAAAAAATAGAACTACCTTTTTTCAGGGGAGTAGTGACACGAAGTGCAAGAGTTTTTTGAGGGCACACCCTTCCATGGGATAGTGGTAGACGTAGGCAGGACCCATTTGTAGGGTAATCATTCAAGGGGTTAGGCAATGTGAACCTTTGAATGAGGAGGGAGGCTGCCCTTGTCCTTTATTGTTGCCATTGATAAAACATGTCTTTCTCCTGTAGAAGGATTGCAAGAGGTTGTTAACAGTTCCCAGACTGGTCTTAGCTGGTATGGTATGTCAAGAATCCTGAGATTTGGCAGAGACCTTTGAAATGCAGGAGTTGCTAGAAACACTAGTAGAAGTGTATAACAGCTGAAGAACTCTCTTTCTTTTCCCTATCCATTGTTCTTGCTTTATCAGCAGACAACAGTTTTTAAATGTCTCTAAAAATCCCTTTATTTCCCCTGTGTATTGTTCTTGCTAAATCAGTAGACAGCATTTTTTAAGGCCTGTAAAAGTCAATGAGCCCAGAGAAACATGTTGAGTTGAAGATAAAAAACAGCACAGTGCATACATTTTCTTCTTCAGCTGTAGTCTGATAGCTAACATATATGCCATAACGCTATGAGTATCATCTTGTAGTCCAGAGTTTGATTGCATCAGCCTCTGATTGCCTGCTTTGTAAGCTTGAGGAAGTCATATTTATTTTATTTATTTTTATTTATTTATTTATTTTACATTTGTTAACCGGATAAGTCTGGCTGAGATTTTGGCTCATTTTCAGCAGACACCCGAGGAGAAAAGCTCCTCAGGACTAGAAAATAATTTATTAAATTTTAGTAACATAGTAGTAACAATCAGCTATAGGATCTTACAAGCAGAGACCTGGAGAGAAAAAAAGCTCCTCATGCAATTCAATTAAACAGAGTATTAATAACTGGCAGACAAGTATGTGAGTTGTTACAAACAAGGTTTTAAACAATTAGCAGAAGAAAATGTGACTAGTTACAATATTATTTAAGCTGCTTAGCAAGATGAGTTAATAGTTAGGCAGATGCTTATTTAAAGTGGGTAGGATCTAGTTGTATAAGAGTTTGGAAACAAGAAAGGAAAGTAAGAATAGCTAGTAGGAGATGTAGGGGAGGTAGAGTATAGGAGACAAACTAGACAGGTAGGTTGTTTTGAGATTGTAAGAATTAAGGGTGGTTGGAGATAGAGGAAGGGAAGAGTTAGAAGAGGCAGGGGAATAGTGTTAGAGATACATTAAGAGTGAGGTGGTGAAATAGGTGAAAGGATGGTGGTTTCAGGGTGGTTGGCAAGACCATTTTCTTTTTAAGTATTTCCTTGCGGCTAATTTGAAAATTTTGCTATGCTGGAGGGATTTTATTTCCAAGGGGAGTTGGTTCCAGGATGTAGCTGGGTTGAAGTTATAGAGAAGGCAGCCTATTTTGGTTTTGGGTTTGTAGATGTCTAATAATTCTTGATTTGAGCTGCGTAGAGTCCTGGCAGGGGATTACTTGGATATGATAGTGGAGAGGCTGGGGCAGAAGGAGGGTAGATAGAGGATAAAGTGGATAATTTGTAGTTGGTATAGTTGGAGCAGCTGAGGGAATTCTAGCCAGTCTAGTTGCTGTAGTGCTAAGCAGTGGTGTGACTTGTAGGTTTGGTTAGCTGCAAATCTGGCGATCTTATTATAGGTAGTTTCAAGCTTGGAAATAAGTGTAGAATTTAGGTTTGTGAATATGTGGCAGCTGTACAGGAGTGTTGGGAGTAATAAAGCCTAGGAGAGAGTTATTCGGGCAGTGTTAGTTAAGTATTTCTTGCTACAGAAATGGTGTCCAAGTTTCTGATGAGTTCTTTTTGCCAAATTAGTAATATGGAGATCAAATTTAAGCTGATCATCTATTGTACACCTAGCAATTTAGTACTAGATTTAGCTGAGATGATAGTGTTGTTGCAGGATAAGATGGTAAATGTACTTTTGAGTGTGGTGATGTTTTTAGGGAGGAAGAGTCGGAGCTTAGTTTTTTTTGGATTAAGTATTAGTTTGTCATCAATAAGCCAAGTCTCAATGGTGTGGAAGGATGCCTGGGTAGTTGAGTGGAGGTCAGTTGGGTTGTCAGCAATGGTTATAACAGTTGAGTCATCAGCATATTGCACAAGAGATGACTGTGGACAAGAGGAGTAGAGCAAGTTGGTGAAAATATTAAAGAGTAGTTGTCCAAGTATGGACCCTTGGGGGACTCCCATTTGTACAGTGAGAGGGGGGGATAGTGCAAAGAGCCATTTAACTGATTGCTGGGAGGTAGAGATATAGCTGGAGAACCAGGAGATAGTAGGGGGAGAGAAATGAAAGTTAGTGAGTTTATCTAGATGGAGTGGGTGAGAGACAGTGTCAAAGGCTTTAGAAAGGTCAAGGAATAGGCATGAGGCAAGTTTATTGTTATCGCGAGCTAGGGAGACTATGTTGATGAATGATATGAGTGCAGTAGTTGTACTATGCTTGGGACAGAAACCATGCTGTGTGGGTGTGAGAAGGTTCTCATGGTGAAGGTAATGCATTACCTGCTTGTGAATGCATTTCTCTAGGATTTTTGAGAGTGGAGGGGGTATGGCAATCAGTCTGAAGTTGGATATGTCTGAGGAGTTGCCTCCTTTGTGAATTGGTAGAGTAAAGAAATTCTTCCATATAGTGGGGACATAGGATTCAGAAATGGATCGGTTGATTAAGATGGATACAGGATAGGCAAGAGGTTCAGAAGCAATCTGCAGGAAGTAAGAGGGTAGCTTGTCAACAGATGGGGAGCAAGGTTTAAGTTTAGAGAGTAATGACTTTACATAGTTAGTTGATACTGCTTTTAGAGAGAAGGAGTTAGGAGGGTTTGGAAGGGGTATAGATTTTGTGGGGGTGCTAGTGTTGTTTCTGGGGGGGAGATAATTTATTATGGAGGTTATTGAGTTTATAAAATGATTGTTAAATTTGTTGCCTATGTCTTCAGGTGTTGCATTGGGACATGGGTTAGGAGAGGATCGGTTACCTGGATGAAGCGTCTGTTTAATAGAGCTCCAGAATTTCTTTGGGTCTGATTTAAGAGTAGAGGGAGGATTGGCATAGAAGTTTATTTTGTCATAGTGGATGATTTCTTTATTTATATTTCTGTAGAAGAGAAGGAGTCCTAGTTTTAGTCCACATTTTCCAAATCCTATCCCGGTTTTTCATGAGGGTTCTGGTAGATTTAGTGAGCCAAGGAGCAGTATTAGATTTGATTCTAATTGTGTGAAGAGGAGCAAGGGAGTTAAGAATGTTTAGGAATGTAGTTTTGAAGGAGAAGGAGTGGACAGCTTCATCTAAAGGAAGAGTAGTGAGGTAAGACAAGTTAATTTTGGAGAGCTGGTGAATAAAGGAGTTAGGACATAAATGAGAAAGTGAGCGAGTGGTAATACATTTGTTAGGTTTGGTAAGGTGGGGAGTATGTCTGGTAACTGTTATAGGGCAATGGTCGCTGAGGGCATTTGGAAGGGTTTGGGAGTTATGATAGTTTTGAGGGTGGGAGACCAATATCCAGTCAAGAAGAGAGCTAGATAGGTGAGATTTATTAATATAGGTTGGGGTTGTGATTAGCTGCTCAAACCCATGTAGGTTTATACAGGAAGTAGTGTTGGGAGCTTGTATTGTAAGCCAATCAATATTTACATCTCCCAGTATAATTATTTAATTGTGGATTGTCTGTGAGAGGTGAGATAGGATGTTTTCAAGTATGTTAATATTATCACCAGAGGGAATATAGATTGCTGCAACAGTTATGGTGTTGAAACTGTTAAGTTTGAAGTTGGTCAGTAGGAGTTCAGCTGGTGAGAAGGAGGTTAAGTCTAGTGTCGGACTGATTTGGGAGAGACAATTGGAGTAGAGTATGGAGACTCCTCCTCCTTTTCTTTTAGGTCAGTCTAATTTAGGGATATTATAGCCAGGAGGGATGATTTCACTGTCCAGATGGTGTGGTTTTAATCATGTTTCAGTTAGGGTAACTATGTCAGGAGTATAGTTAGCTATCCAAGCATGGCGTTCTTGAACTTTATTTACAAGGCTCCGGAAGTTGATAGAGCAGAATTGTACGTGTTTTTGTGGGTTGAAGGGGTTTGCAGGTTTAGATACAGGGGGCTTATTGTTCAAGGTAGTGTCTGTAAGGCCTGGGTTAGGATGGATGTCACCAGATAGAAGTAGAGGTTTGTAACGGGGTTTTAATTTGAGTAAGTAGACTTTGTTTTTTTGTTTTAAAGGGGAGGGGGAGATATTTTTATTTTAGGAATGGGAGTGGTGGGGGGAAGGATGGAGGGACAAATTAGTAGATAGGGTTGTGGTGTAGTACTTGTGTTAAGAGTGGTGTTTGAGGGATGGAAATAGGGAGTATGTAATTGTGAGTGATAGGAGGTGAGGTATAAGGAGTAGTGAAGGTAAGAGTATAGTTTGAGTTGTAAGAGACATGTCACTTTATGGGATGTATAACAGAGGATGAGAGGAAGGGGTGGGAGTAAGGTATAGTAGTCTTTGATAGTGGATAGTAGGTAAGTGTGGGGAGGAGCAAAGAAGAGAGGTGGTATGAGAACAGGAAGTAGAGGGGTGGGGGATTTGGGAGGAAGTGAAGAGGTGTGGTTGTATGGATAGGTATAAAGGTAATGATATGGGAGGTGGGTGGAGAGCGAAGTGAGCGAAGCGAACGGAGTTTGCCTATACCTTCCAAATAGAACTTAGCTAAAAAAAAACTATCAGCTAGTCCAGGGACACTTACTAGAGATGCTACACCTGGAGGGCTTTCAGCTGCAATTAGACCAAATATAGCATCCATGGATTTTAAAACCTTTGGTGTGTTGTACCTGAGCAATCACTTGGGGGGTGGGGGAAGGGAGGGAGGGACACCATCAATTGGAATTTAAAGTAGCAGGGGAGAATCCAAGGCACTCTGCTAACCTAGCTAATTATCAAAGGACAGCCAAGGAAATAAGGTACACATACAGGCACCCTTGTTCAAGGACTGGAAGGTTTCTCCAAGAAAACTATGTGTAGGACTACACCACAGGTAGAAGTTGTATGCTGCTTACTAGTCTGCAATGGCAGATTTTATTCTGTTTTATATTTGCATTCCCCTTTGCTCATTGTTTGCTGCACACAGTGTAGCTAAATATAAAAGCAGCTGGTGACTTTGTACCTCTTTTTGGTGTTTAGTGAAGAACAAGTATTGAGGAGGAGGAACTGAAGGCTATGACTATTGAGAGGGGATAAACACCTTAACATACAACAATTATCAACAGTGAAACAGATGAAAGGGGTGGGGGTGGGCTAAGAGGAAGACGGTTTGCAGCTGTTGCCCCTGGAGTATGCACTCTAGCTGACTGTAACAGATTTTAACAAGGCATAACATTAGTCACAAAAGCTGAGCACCTACACTACACAAGTGGCAACAACAAGGTTCCTGGAGTTAAACCTGGGGCTGCAGTCTATTTTTGGATGAATGCTGGTTAGCATATAACTAGACTGTGCACATGGACTGAATTTAGAAAAAAAGTCCATGTGGATTAGTTCCCTGTTCTAGTTAGCAAATATTAATTAAATGGTCTGCTAAGCAAATTAAAAAGAATTAAAGAGTAATTAAAGTAAGCCAAGGGTTTTTTGTTGATGCAATAGCCAGACTTCTTTTCTAGGATGACTTCTGGTAGTATCAGCTATGAAACCACCATTACTCATGCTGTGTGGGCTTTTGACCCCACGCAGGATCATTTTAGCCCCATAAGCTTTCCCCTGCTGTATACCGGTTTTCATCAGATTGAATGTGTTTTACTGAATTTCTGCAATATTTGGTGCATAGACAATGAAATGTATTTTATGTATGTATTTTTTCTATCCTATAAATGTTATAGCCTGTTCTGAAGTGCTATGACCTTGGAGTAGCTATACAAAGTTAAGAGTCTGTTGGGGCTTCAATCCACCATGGAGGGTGCACTACTCACAGTGTATAAGATGGTTGTGTGTGTGTGTGTGTGTGTGTGTGTGTGTGTGTGTGTGTGTGTGTGTGTGTGTGTGTGTGTGTGTGTGTGTGTGTGTCTGTGCATGTGTATAGTAAGGAGTGCATTCATCTCTATGCAATGTGCGTCAGGACACCAGTCTTCAGTATCCAGTAGTAGAAACATCCTATTTTTATTGAGCAGGTGGTTCATTTAGACAGCACCACACTATAACCTTAAATCCAAGGATACGACATTATTCATGTAATTCTGGACCTTCTGTCATCCATTGGAAGACAGACATCAGTTACAGAGCACATCAGGCCAAAGGCTTCCATTAGTACCATCTATTTTCTACAGGTTATCTTTTCCCCATTCACAAGATCTTGCTATATGGATACAGATTGTCATCCAAGGTGAGTGTGTTGCAGGTGTGTGCATGCATATATGTATTTATACTTACAAAGCTATTCTACTGGGAAGAATTTTAAAAAAGCGTACTAATCATTCTATCCTGCCTAGGATATAGTGCCTGACAGGATGACAAACCTGTTGATAATAATAATACTGTGCCTCACTGGTTAAATCTCTTACTCTTACATCTCTACAGTCTAGGGATCAATCTTAATCTCTGGTTATTGTCTGTGTGGAGTTTCATGTTTTAACTGTGACTGAGTGCGTTTTTACCAGGTACTTGTTTGCTCTCAAAAACCATGACAACAGAATGCTTACTCTAAAAAATTGCCTGTGTATTTTCCATTTAACCTTGTGCTTGGGGCCAAAGATTTTGCTAAGTCCACTTACCCATTAACAAATAAATAAAGTAAACAAGTTGGGGTCCATCAAAACAGATCATTGAACTAGAAATACTTACATAGAGCATTTTTAACACCAGATAGAATTAAAAAGATCAGTAGTACTACAAATGTTTTTTTTACTGGAGGTGTGAAAAGTCAAATAAAGCAGACTGGATTCATATTTTTTATGAATGTAATAAAATTAAATCATATTGGAATGGAATCAATACTTTTTTACAAGCTTTATTTAATGACTCCTTTACCTTAACTAAAGCATTGATTATACTAAATGTAAACGAAGGTCCCTACCTGAATAAGACAAATATGTATTTGTTGTGGACAATACTTGCTATATCTAGGAAATGCGTAACCAGAAGGTGGAATTCAAATACACCCCCGACATTGGAAGAATTCTACACTTTACTGAAGACAACTGCATCGACGGAAATAAAAATCAAAGAACTACGAATCTATCCCAAGCCATTGGTAAATAATCCTTGGAAGAAAGTTATATCTTTGTTGGACACTCTGCGATAATCAATATTGTATCTCTGATAACTGATCTGTTAATTCTATATTTAATAACATACAATGTATATAATTGAAAGTCAGGCTATTGTAAATGTTGTATACAGTTGTGTAAAATGATATTTAAAAATATTATGTAAATGTTATTTTAATTGAAAATAAAAAAAATTTGGAGGAAAAAAAAAAACAGATCATTGACAGATAGTATAGAATGCCACTAGCACTGCAGAGCAACAAATGGAACCAAAATACTTTTTTTTTCTCAACTCTGCATGATCGGGGAATGTCAAATGCTTTATAGATTTTATCAACTGAGTATGATCCATCAGTGCTAAATGCATTTTTCTGTAACTAGGAAGTATTGTTCTAATTTAGTGATTTGGTCAGAATTGTACAGTAAGCAGACAGAGATTGTGGGAAAAGAACCCAGGTCTGTCGATAGAACTTAACAGTTCATAACTTTAACCAATCTGCTGTGCTGCTACTAAGAATAAAGGTCTTATGATGGCGATATAAACTTTTCAGAGATGTTCGTATCAGTGAAATTATGACTGTTGCAGAGAGAAAGAGAGAGAGAGAGGGAATACATTTTGGTAACTGAATGAAAAATAAAATGTGCGTGCTGATTTCAGTGAAACATGAGCATTTGTAGACACAGTAAATATATTTGTCAAATAAATGAAATATGAAATACCCAGAAGTTGAAATGTCAGGAAGACAAATCATAGCATTTCATTAGACTGCAAGAAAAAAAGAAAGGTTTATTAAGCTATATTTTAAGTGTCCGATAAGATAGTATACAATACTGGAATTTTCTCTGTATGCGTTCTCAAATTTTTATCATCAATCATGGCACAATAGAAAGCAAGCCACCCAAGGAGAGTGTGTTTGCGCCTGCTAGAACTTCGTTTAAGAGCAGATATTTCATCAACATGTGAAATGACTGCTTGGTTACTGCTGACTCACTGCATCACTCATACAACTAAAATGCTGAAGGTGGAAAAAAAGATTTTTCTGTTAATGATTTGATGGATGCTTGTTGCTTTGTTTAAATCAGCTGAAGTGAGGTGTTGAATTGTTTAGAATCCTGCATTGCCAAGTGTGTCTGTATCCTTCTCAAATTATAACAAACAGATCTGTCTCTTGTACCCAGGGGTGTGTAATGCTGAGTTACCAGAATGCCCTAGAATGCATACACACTTACCTTCATACATTATATCTTAGACTTATATCTACTGCATTCAGAACAATTCATAGTCCACAGATAAAGCATATAAAATCTGTAGAACTGTGTCTCTTAGAACCACCTTTTTGTCATTAATGGCTGAGAGTAATTTCAGCTCCTTTATTTTTACTGTCTGTGTACCATATATGTTCAAGAAATTTCAGGGAACATGAGACTCTGGTGTTAAGAAATAGCACAAAATAAGTTGCATCCATTATAAGGCAATGCATCATGGTTTGACTTCACTCTGTAATGTCAGCAGCTGTTCTGCCCCTTCAGGTATCAGAAACTTGTCTGAGTAAATTACGATTATTTGCATGGAGCTGTAAGACTGAGAACTGAATTCAAATCCCACAAATATAATACATAAACATGCACAAATATAATACATAAACATGCTTTGTTGATGAGAAACAGCTGGAAACAGCTGGAACAAAAGTCAAAATTTGTAACATTTATGATTTTGCTGTGCTCTATTTCATTGCAGGGCACAGACAACTCTTTATTGTGAGGCAGAACCTGCACCCTGTCCTTTGTTAAGGTCCTTCCTAGGTGTGGAAGAACTGGAAGGGTGGCAATGATAGCATAAGAAAAGGGGTGAAAGGAGTTAGTGGGCTGTTAGACTTTGTATTTATGAAGACAGCTGTTTGAACAACACAGTCTTTATGAATGACAGCTCAGCTCTGGCCTATAAGGAATGGGAACAGGTACTCTGGGGAAGATGATTCATGTCTTTTACTGCTACATTGAAGGACTACTGAATATGTGAATCTATAAGAACTGCAAAGGAAGGAAAGCAACTGTGGATAGCAGCCAGAGTTAATGTTTCACATTCTTTTCTGAGTTAATTGTTAGTTAGTTCTTTCTTACTGCTCTGGTTTCTTTTTTCTATCTTAAATATTACTTGTGATTATAAAAATCATATTTGAAGAATAAAACATAACCACAGCATTAAAATGTAGCAGAAGAAGGAGATTGGGTATTATTTGGTATGGAAAAGTTCCCACCCACCCCCATATCATTTCCTTTATACCTAGACTCTACTTCCTAACTCCTTCTAACACCTTCCCCTCCAGTATAAAGGCTTACTCTTACACTCTCTTCTTACCTACCTACCCTAACCTCACCTGTTACCTCCTACCTTACTCTACCTCCCAACCACTCCTAACTAACTAATCATCATATCTCTACTTAAGTATTCTCCTCTCCTTAAATAATGTATTTCCCTATTACCCCTGTCCTACTCTTACCACTATTACTCCTTCTCCTCACTCTCACAGCACCTCCACCATTCCTAACTCCAATCTATAAAGCCTCCTACCTCCACTCACTCACATCATTTCTCTTCCCCTCAACAACCTGTATTCATCTGTGCATCCATCCTCCCTACCAACATATCCTTCCCCAAAATAAAACTCCCTCCCTCATATCATCCTTCACCTAAATTCAGAACAATTCACCTTTATAACCACCCACTTAAAAGAAAGCCATACTATTTCCCAATGTCTCTGCTCATGTCAGGTGACATACATCCCAATCCTGGTCCTACTACTAACTCATACATCCCACAAAACACTCCCCTTAACCTAACAAACATCTGTCTTTCTACTCTATCAATACTCGAAGCATCCTAAACAAAGTAAGTCAGTTTCATGCATAGATATCTCAGCACAACCCTGACATTATCTCTGTTATAGAAAGTTGGCCTAAACCCCAACACTAAGATAAAGATATTCTCCCCCCAGGTTACAACATTCTCCGCCAAGACCGCATTAAAAAGAAAGGTGGCAGCATTGCTATAATCCACTCTAATAAACTTACTCTTTCCCAAACCAAACAAACTTTTCCGTCCTTCTCACCTGCTGAAATACTTGCTGCAAACCTGAAGGTTAATAACCATAATACCATTACAATAATAGGCATATATATATATATCCCACCAGGGGACAACATTCTCTCACTGGAAAACCTTCTTTCTTATCTCTCACAAAACATCCCTAATGAAACTATTCTCCTAGGAGATGTAAATATTAATTGGCTGAATCTCAATACTCCTAGCTCCCAGTATCATACAAATATCTACAGATTTACTCAGCTTATCTCTCAACCTACTCACACCACCAAAACCCGCAGCCCAAGCTCCCTGATAGACTGGATACTAGTTTCTAATCCCTGCAAGTACCATAATCCAGAAACTCTACCTGACTCCCTTAGCGATCACTCACCTATAAAAGTGCTTAGATATACCACACTGATACATTACCTGCCAAAAGCTCTCCATCTTTAACCCTGAAACATTCCAAGCCCTTCTCTCTAGAGTTAATTGGGACTTCCTTAAACAGCTTCACTAGATGAAGCAGTTAATGCCTTTAACTCTACTTTCCTTTCCATTTTAAATTCCCTTGACCCACCGTGAAAAATTTGAATAAAAGCTAACATTTCACCTTGGTTAACTAAAACTACATGTGCCCTTATGAAAAGCAGAGACAGGGCTTGGAAAATCTGAGTACAATCCAAGCTTCCTGCTGACTTGCAAAAGTACAAAGAACTTCACATTCAAACAAAAAAACTCATTAACAATGACAAAAAAAAACTTCTACTATAATTCCCCAACTACATTAAAATCTGATAAAAAAAAATCTGGAATGCTATAAACCAGATACTACACCCTGGTAACCCTACCTCACCAAACCCATGTCCTTATAAGTCCCCTGAAGAAACTGCAAATACTTTTAACACTTATTTTATTGAATCTATTTCCAAACTATTTAACAGCACCCCCTCTAACCACAGCTCCTCTAACCTCACTAAACCACCACCGACTGCTGACCCAATAAACTCCCTCTCTCTCTCAAACCTGTTCCGACTACTTACATTAAAGCTCTACTCTCTAAACTCAAACCATGCTCTGTATCAGCTGATCATATCCCTTCATACTTTCTCCAGACTGCTGCACACTCCCTGTCTGTGCCTGTATCTATCCTTATTAACCGCTCCATCTCTGAATCTAAAGTTCCAACTATCTGGAAACAGTTCTTTACTCTTCCAATTCACAAAGGAGGTAACTCCACAGAAATATCTAATTTCAGACCTATTCATATCCCCTCTCCTCTCTCTAAAATACTTGAGAAATGTATACACAAACAAGCTATGCATCATCTTCAACAAGAAAAACTTCTCACTCCTACCCAGCATGGTTTCTGTCCTAAGCACAGTACCACCACTGCTTTCCTATCCTATCTCAATACTATTTCTCTAGTCAAAGACAGTCACAAACTCATATCATGTCTATTCCTTCACCTCTCCATGGCCTTTGACACTGTCTCACACTCTCTATTACTTAATAACCTAACTGACCTCTACTTCACTCCTAATACAGTAGCATGGTTCTCCAGCTATGTCACTGACAGACAGCAGTCAGTCAGATGGGACTCTGCACTTTCTGCCCCCCTACATGATAAACTGGTGTTCCCCAAGGATCCATACTTGGACCACTACTTTTTAATATCTTTACCAACTCACTCTACTCTTCTTGTCCTCAGTCTACCAGTGTCCAATATGCAGACGACTCTACAGTCATCACTATTGTAAACTCTCCCTCTGAACTCCTATCTACTACCCATACATCCTTCAACTCCGTTGAGACTTGGCTCAAAAAACACCAGCTTATTCTCAACCCTAAAAAAACTAAACTGCTACTCTTTCTCCCTAAATATGTTAACCACATCAAATCTTCCTTTACCATAACATTCTTAAGTAATACTCCTATTGAAGTCGATAACAGCACAAAACTACTTGGCATCACCATAGACAACCAACTAAAATTTGATCTACATATTAATAATTGCATTAGGAAAACCCATCAGAAGCTAGGACTTCTGTACAGAAATAGCAGATTCCTCACCACTGAAGCTAGACATACTCTAACCCATGCCTATCTTCTTCCTTGTCTAAATTCCTGCTCCCAAATACTTACTAATCTAAACTCATTCTACTTTCCAAACTAGAAACAACCTACCACAAAGTAGCCAAATTCACAGCTCAACACATATAAATCTCATCATCAGATTCCTAAACTGGCTTGAGCTACCTCACCTGCTACTCCAATCCCATCTACAAATGATCCACTCCATTCTATATCAACCATATTTCTGCCCAGCTCTGTCATCTCTCATCTCATATTACTCTCCCACCAGACATCTCAGAAGTACACACCAAAAACCAAAACTGGCTGCAACTTATATAGTTACCACCCCTCTATTGCGTGGAATAAACTCTCACTAGAAATAAGAAATCTGGCAAACCCTAAACAATTTAAAATAGCCATCAAAGATCACTTTAAAAAAAACACTGGACCTGCCTCTGCTCACATCCCCCCTGACCAAAATCCTCCCTTCTAAGTTTTATAGTAACCAACTTTGATCCTAACTATTGTAAAGATGATTGCATACCTAAATAATTCTTGGATTATTCTTTTTCTCTAACATTAATGTTAAATTGCTATTGCTATATGTCTCTGGAGCTGTTCTCCCTGGGCCTCCACTGAAAAAGGGCTTTTGCTCAGTTGGACTCTCCAGGTCAACAAATGTAAAATAAATAAATAAATAAATAAATAAATAGATAAAAGGGATGCAGATAGCCCAAGGTACCTGGCCTTCCCTGTTTTCAGCTACTAATCATTTTGGTAACTCATGTTACCTGACTGACACACTCTATATGAAGAAGTATTTCCTAATGTCTTGGTTGAACTGTTTTCCTATTATCTGGTTGCCTTGCCCATCATATAGTACACTAATACCTTATGTACCTACATCATGTTCCCCCAAATCATCCATCACTTCTATGCATCTCTTATCTTTTCTAGTGAATACAAGGCAGTATCTCTAATCTTTTAATATTAATTTCTTCCTTCTCTCTCTCCCACTATCCTAGATGCCTTTCTCTGTACTCTCTTCAGAACTGTTACCGTTTTCTCTTACTGTAAAGCCTCTAGAATCATCTGCAGAATTCCAGCAGTAGCATTATAAGGGCTTCAATGATAACCATCATTAGCTATCCCTGGAAAAGACAATCATGGATGTAGAAGATTTTTTTTCTCCTTACTGCAGCCCTCTCATATTGAGACTGATGGTTCACTTCTGTAATACTCATCCCTAAATCCTTCTACTGTTCTGGGTTTTTGATTTGGACTCCCCCAAGAGCTTATAGTACCCATGTGATTCCTAACACTTGGAAGGGATGGTGCAGACCACATACCTCTCATACTGTGTTTCCTTCATTTTCTGTCCTTTGCCAGATTTGCAGCCTTAGAGGAAAATATTTCCCCAGCCATGGTGTTATACAGAGAGACCAGTCTAGTTTCTGTGTACTTTGTGATGTCAGAGATGCATACATTAAAGAGGTTTGGGCTGGAACTGATCCCTGGGATACACCTCTTGTAACCATTTCCTCCATTTACTCTATGTCATTTGCCTTCTAACCATCTCTCTCCCTCCCTACATAGTGTATTATCTACTCCTACCCTTCCTTATATTTGTAAGAAGTCTGCAATGGCTGACAATGCTGAACATAGTCCTTACAGGTCACATCCATAGAGTTTTTTTGCCACCACCCTAATAATACACTTGCAGAACTAGATGAGTTTTATTTTTTGACTTCAGGATCCCCTCCATCATTTTGTTTATGAATTAATTATTTCTGGCGGTCTTGTAGTCCCTGGGCTGCTGTTTGTTCCACCTTTCTGGATGGATGTCATGACTACCTCCCCAAATCACCCCTGTTAAAGGGATCTGTTGAACAACTCCCACACAGGATCAGCTAATGTTGCAGTAACCCTCTTGACTATTCTGGGTAGGATCCCATCTATCTGCTATGCCTTGCCCTTCCCTAGTGCCCTGAATGCCTTCCTTACTTCATAAACAGTGCAGTGGTGCAGTGGTTTGCATTGTCACCTCACAGCAAGAGGTTCTCTGGTTCAGTTCTCGGCTGGGGTGCCTTTTGTGCGAAGTCTGCATGTCCTCCCTGTGTTCATGTGGGTTTCCTCCGGGTGCTCTAGTTTCCCCCCACATTACAAAGACATGCATCTGGAGCATTTCTCTCCAGGCCTCTGCTGAAAATTGGCTCGTTCCAAGTCAGACTTTCCCAGTAAACTAATGTTAAATAAATAAACTGTTATCACCTTATCTGTTTTCCCACACAGTCTTCTCTCCTGTCCTTAAAGATGGGTATCCTGCATGCCCTGTCCTCAATGAAAACTTGATAAGAAGTATTTATTTAAACTTCTCATATATTTCCGGGTTCTTTATATGTCTGTCCTTCCGAAATAGTTCAGCTATATCCCTGCCCGCCTTCTTTCTATTTCCTACTGACATAAAGAAGCCATTTTCAATCCTTTAATGCCTGCTGCCAAGTCTTATATTTTATGTTATTTTATTTTATTTTATCAATTTATTAACAAGGTGTTAAAGTGTTCTTTTTCAGAGGTGACCCAGGAGCACTGGTTGGGTATGTGACTTCCTTAAAGTCGCACAGTAAGCAAATGTAAGTGGAAGGAATCAAACCCTGTCCCCTTAACTATAACAGCTCATAACCTTGGCTTTCCTCTTGCTGTTCTGTTTCTGACCTCCTCATAGCTTTCCCTTTGGTCCATCCTCACTAACCCTCCATTCCCTGCATTTAATTTGTTGTACTCCTTACAGTTATTTTTATCTTCCGAGATAAACATATTGGCTTTCTACTTCTCTTTGCCTTTGTAACCCTCCTCATTCCCTTTTTCATGTTATCAAACACTTCTTTATTGAACTCCACATCCAGTCTTTTCTTATTCTCTCCTCCCATATTTCAAGATTCTTGAATATTAACTGCACTGTTTTCTCATACTTAGCTCCCTTATAATCACAAACTCTCTTCTTTGAAACCAGACGTTGCTGTTTTTTAATGGTCAACATGACCCACACCATTACATGGTGAACGATTGCCAGTGAAGTCTTAACTTGTAAATCCCTCACAGCATCCTTTTGCAGAGAATTAAATCAAAGATTTTCCCTCCTGGTTTCAGCCAATACGTTTTGCTTAAAACGTTAGGCCACATATCTAAGTTTTCTGTCCATCTTATATGGTGAAATGCACCACTCTATCTCAGGTCGCCTTTTATTTGTTTCTGCACACTATTAGTCCTGTCTTTAACCATCATCATACCGGACAACTGCACTGGGCAGCCTACAGAATGAATTATTGGTCTAGCCCTGTCCTTCTGTTGGATGGAACTTTTCATATATGAAACTGACACTTGGCTCTCTCTCCTCCTCTTTGCATTACTACTTCAGCTCCTCCCTTTTTTTCTGTTTCATTCTATCTTTCCTTACCCTGTTCTACATCTTGGCTTTCTAATCCTTCAGTGATGTATAATTTCACACCACCTCCATTCTTGACTATCCTGTCATTTCTGAATATCCTATATTCAAGGATTAGAATGTCCCATTCTTTTTTATAATTGTCCCATATATAATTTATCTAGACCACATCAGCTTCACTGTCAATGATTCATGCTGCAAGCTCAGCCCCATTTCTATACTTTAGGCAATTCATGAGCATGTTTTGACCTTACTACATTGATATATTTTATTCTTCCAGTCTTTTCTTTGTCATTATTCTCCTAGCTATTTCTACCTTTTTCCAGGTAGTAGCAAGTGACTTCAGAGTAAGGCAGGGGAGGGCTGCCCGAATGAAAAGAAATGAAATGGAATGGGGTGACAGGTCAATGTCTA
>NC_056743.1:1077633205-1077658205 GCF_019279795.1 Protopterus annectens
CAATAATACATGTAACTATCAAGATGTCCAAAATTATCTTGCTAAATTTAACAAGGAACTTCAGTCCCTGATCAGATCAACCAAAGATAAATATGAGAAATAGCCACCCAAGCAAAAGACCACCATAAAGTCTTCTTTAACTATGTTAAAAACCTCAATGCGCAGAGCTAATAGTAAATGATATGACATACTCAGAACATGAGAACATAGTTTATCGGCAGATACATTTATCCCTAACTTCACCCCCCCTACATACCCAGATCACATACCCACATCTACACCTCCCTCAAATCTCCTAAGAATAAGTCTTCAATGCACTTTCCAAGGGGCTGGGTAACATACTAGGCTGCCTACTTGATCATCCTGAAACAGGACCTTTCAAACGCTCTACAGAGGTTATTCAATATAAGTCTCCAAACTGGCTTTGTGCCAGACAAATGGAGACACCAACAGTCATCCACCTGCACAATGGTGGGGCATCAATGGACCCAGGAAATTTTAGACCCATAAATTTGACCAGCTTCATCTGTAAGGCTATAGAATGAATCATTATGGAATTAATTAAAAAGGACATGGGTAACGTATAAACTCTTAACCCAAGCCATTTCACTTTTGAAAAGGGATGATCCTGTCTGTTTCACCTGGTTGACTACTTTGAGAAGGTTACTGAAGCAATAGATAAGGGAAGAGCAGAATATATCATATACATCACAAAGCTATTCAATACTAGGTGCTGTTGATAAACTCTCTTAACTAAATGTTCATCCCTGTGTAACTCACTGGATAGTGAATTGACTCACAGACAGAACACAGGAAATTAAGCAGATGACTCTACCTCCTCCAAAAGACCCGTCACTAATGGTGTACTGCACTGTTCAATCTTTGGGACACTCCTCCTTGGCATTTACTTCTCAGAGGTCAAAGTTTATGTATAGAGTTTATAGCTGCCCAAATTTGCAGATGACTGTAAATTTTTGGTATCAACATAAACTTTCCAGGGAACACTTAGATCCTCCAAGAGGGCCTTTCCCAAACAAATAGCTGGTGTCATAGCAATGGATTTAAACCAAATGCCAAAAAAATATAATAGTCTCCTTTGGCAAGCATGATGTTTCCTGTAACTTTTGCATCAACAACACAACCCTGAAAATTAATTTGGTAGTTAGGATATGAAAACCTTTGTGGACAACTGTCCTTCAGTCACTATGTACAATATTGTAAGGACGTTATTTTTCCTTGCGCACCTTATTAGTAATGTTATGGTATTTATGTACATGGATGTGATCATTCCACTATATTTGGCACTTATTAGGCCAATCATTGAGCATAATGCCCCTTCAGTATGTACCCGTCCAAACACTTAACAAAACTTGAATGACCACAATGCTTTGTCTCCAAGAAAATCAAGGGCCTAAATCATAAAAGACTGCACTGACCATCTTAAATTTTAAATAAAGGCATACTTTTAGAGTATGCCAAAAAGCAAACGTTTCTGGCTGAAGTCACATTCTGAGCAAAATGTAAATATTTTTAGTGTGTTTATTCATAAGACTGTTTTTTAAGAAGTGATTACTGAAAAATCTAGAACAAAATGCTACACATCACACAAGTTATGAGCATGGATTTTGTGTGGCCTATGCGGTACTGTAAAATCTAGCATTTGCTTTCAGGAAGCCAATTATTTTCACTCTGATACCAGTAACATTGGTCACTGGTCCATTGTAACACTGAAGAAGCTTTCATGTGAGACCAAGTAGTACATGGGTGCGATGTGGCTGTTTGGAGTGTGACACTCTAGCAGCTGAGAGAGTCTTGCATTGTTTTCTAAGGAGAGGGTAGGTGGGCAGGGCGCTTTAGGTGGATCCCTTGCAATGGCACAGGGTGTAACCAGCTTTTCATACCGCTATTATACTTTATGTACTAGCCTTCCTACCTTCCTAATATGTCTGTCAACTACCAGTCTGAATTCACATAGATCTGTTGCACCAAAACTGCATCTACAATGCCATGAAAAGCAGCAGTAGTACACACACTGACACACACAAACACACACATGAAAGTTATCTGCAAGTCACATAAATCTGTACACATGTGCACATATGCATGTCATGTACACAGACACACACACACACATGCACGCATGCATGCTGTCGTACACACACACACACACACACACACACACACACACACACACACACACACACACACACACACACTCTCTGATACGTGACCTCTACCGTGTCTGTGTGTATCACCCAAAAACATGTTTAAGGACTAGTTAGCACTCCTGTTAGTCTCCATCAGAGATCAGTGCCACATGCATGCATATTTTCACTGAACACAGGCAACAGTCTTTCAGCCATTGAGTTGTACTTTCCCAAGCTGATTCTCCAACATCTAGATAAGTAGTTAAACTCAAGTCACTGGCAATATATTTGGAAAGATTAAGCCTATACCTTTTGTCTAGCTTCACATTACAATTCTTAGGGTCCTTGAGCAAAGCATAAGGCATTAGCAGAGACATGTTTGAAAGTGAACTTGCACAAGAATTCTCTGATCTGAAGAAACTGTTCTTTTTATTCCTGTTGTAGAGTTGCATATAACACCTTTTACAGACAGGATGTTGACATCTTATAATTGCACAAATAATGACTACTGTTATCTTTTAAATTGTGGTCTAAAATATAGAAGGATGTATGTATCATGAAAAGGGCCTGAATTTGTCATAACATACTCAGAGTCACTAAGTAATGATACTATAGCCACTATCTAGATTTGACACTTTAATAAAACATAAGTTGCCTTCCTGAGATACTCTCTCATACCTTTCTAGGAGGTAGGTCTGATATTCGTTAGCACTGGTAATTCCTAAATATTTTATTTGTTTGTTTGTTTGTTTATTGCTGTATCATCAGTGGTACAGTTGTTTCTGTCCGGGGAAGGATATATCAGCAAAGCAAGAAGCTGACTGTCTTTGAAAAATTGCTGACACAACACATTTTATCTCCTGTTGAGGACACTACTTCTGGTAAAGCTGAGGGTCAGATTATCCACAAATAGTGCAGTATCTGTTGAATTTCCTAGGTTATTACATTCCTGGCATTTTCATTTTCTCCTCCCACCTAAAATGGTCTCTTTCATCAGGCCTGGTCTACCCTCCACTTATAGTAGTCATCAGTCCTAAGCCAATACATTCTTGGTTCTAGTTTGCTGACTCTTGATCAGGTGAGTCAGGCAGTTCAGGTAATCACTATTATCTAGGCTCAGCTGTGAAGAACAAATAATGAAATGGTTTCGTCCGAAAGCACAAAAGCTGCTTGTCTGCTTGACCATAATTTTTTACTCATGTAATGCTTCCTTCTCTACGAGTAAATTACTGAAATTTGGGAACAATGTGCATTTTGTTTGGTTTAGTCAAATTAATTATTTTTACAGTTAAATTTAATGATAAAAATATTACAATTAAAATCGTGGTTCATCCCAGTGAAATACTGGCTTTTGCCTTTTGCTCTATTTCTAATTATCCTTTATCTACTGCTTTTTCCCTAATGATTGTTATCTATATCAATTCTTTCTTCATACTGTGATTATCATATGGCATGGATCTGGTTGTCTTCATCATTTTAATCCACCAGTAACTTAAATATCATAATTCTTATAGCCAATAGGAATCATTTTACCAATGGCAAAGCATTTTAATTTTTTTGTTTATTTGAACTAAATTTATTTATTTTCTTTTACAGCAAGGTAAGACACTTTTAGCACCAGCTTAGGCTGAGACATAGAGCAATGGATATATTTCAATAATATTTAGAAACAATGAAAAGTTGATCAGCTATAGAAATCAAATTATTTATTTAACATCTTTGAGACATAACAAATCTAAAATTGTTATTTTAGAACATTCCACTGTATTTAACCATGAAAAGCCAGAGTCACACTCTGAATGTAATTATTTCAGAGGTTACAAATTCTCCATAGCAAGTGGCACAGCTTTTCTCTCACCACTACAACCAGCTGCCAGGGGAAACTGAACAAATAAGCCTGGGTACAATATAATGGCAATGGTCATGATTACCAGTTCAGCCAGTGGCTGGCTATGATGTGGGATGAACGTTATCTGCAAGTTGTTGCTTAGGTCATATGATATATAGCAAAATATGTGAAGTATAATATTTATAAATGTGAACCTGCTAGTACAGTTTGATTACTTTCATATAAATGTAAATGTGCCTGTGTCACAAGTGACAGTTCAATAAAGATGTTAAAAAAAGGTTATCCACAAGTCACATAAATATGATACGTGCACACATGCATGTACGTGGGCACACACGCACGCACACACACACACACACACACACACACACACACACACACACACACACACACACACACACACACACACAAGCACGTGCACATGTGTGCACACGCACACACACATACTCACGTGTACACACAGTTGAATGCACAAGCATATACACACACACACACACACACACACACACACACACACACACACACACACACACACACACACACACACACCCACTTTTCCTTCCCCTGTCTAGCGGGCTGACCTGTTACTTGAAACCTGCATATGTTCTTTTCCCATGTAAGGATTAAATGAATTGTTAAATCAACTATGTAGATTAAACATGAATGCACTGATTTTATGTTAGCATTTCCCTGTGATGTCATATACTTAAGTCAAGAGAGAATAGCTAGTACAATTCAATGCATAATGACAGAAAATGTAAACTGCTTATGATCATATCATAGACTGTGTCAGATTAGGCATGGACAGCTCTAGGAAAAGATATGTAATATAATAAGGTATTATAGAGCAAGTGATAGCCTAAGCATTACATTAGGTGCATTTTATGAATAATAAATCACTATTGATGCAGAAGTAACCTGGTATAAAATGGTAAGAAAAAAATCCCTTATAAGTTACAGTTGTGGGATTGGTAGGTTTCAAATAGAGATATAAATGTTGAAAATGTGTAATGTGAATTATATTAAAAGAAACACTTTAATATTTCAGATGTGAAAAACATTATTAAGTTTGACTAAGATTCTGGAAATAAGATAGGAAGTAACTGGCAATCAAAAACCACATAAAATATATATGTCAAGACTTTCATCAGCCTTAATATACTGCTGTGCTAAAATCTCAAACTCATCTTACAGAAATAATGTGTCTGATTCGTTTTTTGCTATGTAAGGTAAAAGGGAAAAGCTATCATTAACCGTGACATGAACTCAGGATCCTCAGAATTCTCTGCTGATGTTTCTAACCACTGAACTGTTAAAGATCACATAATTAATAGTCCCAGACTGTCCCTTCAAAGTCTTGTACTTTTCCCTTTAAAGTGCTTGGATGAACTGACAGCAGTATTAAGATTCTGTCAAAAAAGACAATATTTCAGACTTGGATGCAGCTAAATACCTGCTCGGCATCTGATTTTAAATGGTGACACAGTCAAAAAGGAAATCTGTATTCTTGACTTTGACCCAGCACCCTCAGATTTGTGTACTGATGTATTTTACTACTTAGCCACTAAGGACCATGTAATTAGTAGGTCTGTAACAGCTATTCAAAATTAGAAGCTGGCCCCCGAAAGGTACTACAATAAGCATTTTCGGAAGTGTGTGGCAAAATATTTTTAAATGCATGGTTTGACCTTATTCTGTATGGAGTGCAAACAGTTTTGCTGTATTCACCATAGCCTGTTTGTCACTATTTTTTTTTTGCTGTCAGTCATAAGTAACTTCTTTACCCTTTACTTTTCAGGGCAAACTACTGCTAAAATGACTTACACCAAGCATACACAAAAATAATGTTTAAACCATGTAGTTTGACCTGTTGTATCTGTGTAACAAGAGTGGAGCAGTCATGTAGATGTTAATGTTGTTGCCACATAGCAGGTGGCACTTTAAGTTCTGCTCTTCATCGGAGTGCCTTCTGTGTACAGTTTACATGTTGTCTTCCTGTGCTCATTTGGATTTTTGTTCTAGGCTTCTGTTTCTTCTCACATCCCAAAGACATGTTCTAGGTAAAATGGTGATCCATAGGTATATGCTTTGTGTGAAGAAAAAAAAAAAAAAATATATATATATATATATATATATATATATAACAACCTTTTTTCTTTTGTCTAGCTAATTTTACATTTTTCACTCCTACCTTACACTAAAACCTTATTTTTCTTTTGTTTCAGATCCCTTTATACAAAGAATCACATCTGTAGAAATGCAAGAGTCTTTGCAAATGACTGATTACTGAATGTTTATAACAAAATATGTGTGCAAATGAGAAATTGAAATATCTGAAGGTATATGTTTGTTATATGATTGTGCTGCTCTTTGAGTTTTGCTTTTGATATTAAATTACCAATATTCAAATATAAATATAAATATTATGCTATGTAAATATTGCTATTGTATTACCTATAGCCATATGTTTATGTAAATGTACTAATGTATAATTCTGTAAAATACAAATGTTGTGTTCTATGGAGCTTTTCTCCCTGAGCCTCCACTGAAAATGAATACTCTTGACCCAGTCAGACTTTCTTTGTGAACAAATGTCAATAAATAAATAAAAATAAAAAATATGAGTTTCTCCCACGAATGACTGGCATCTTATCCAGGATTAGTTTCTCTGCCTTGTGCCTACTGACTTCCAGGATAGAAGTTGACTCCTTAGTGACCATTAACTGGATAGTCCAGGTAAATGGAAAAAGAATGGATATCTGTTAAATTGCAGAAAATATATCCCATGTTCATTTTAGCTGCAATAACATGGGCATTTCTGGTTTCAGCCTAAAATCCAAAAGGTTCATTTTCTTGATTCTGTTGTAAAAATTCAGGATCTTCATATGTAGCTGCAGAGCTTATAAATTACTTACTGTAGACAGAATGACAAAAATAAATTATTTGTTTAAAATTTGCCTATGAAGGAATACAGAGACCAGCTACTGGGTTCCTGATTGATACTGATACTTTAATGAGCAGAAGGTCTCAGAAACTAGACTAGAATCACAAATGTATTTCAGAAATGTTAGACTGCACCCATGTTTCTGGATTTAACAACACTGCCAAAAAAGTGCACTTGACTGATTTCCTTATACCATCAGTTTTGCATATTTATTCATTCTTGCATCTATTTATTATTTTTGCAAAATGCATCATAAAATATCAGAATATGAAATATTCACCATGTTCAGTTAAATTATAAGTTGCTCCACTACTTTAGAGGCATTTAAAACATTTGAAATATATAATGAGCTTACATTAATGGCATTTTTATATGTTTCTATCCATCCATAAACACAGCTTACATGATTAAGAAAGAGTTTGCAGAATTGCAATTGTTGCTTAAATGTATTTGATACATATCCTTAGAATATACAAAAATTAAAAATGCGTGCTTACAGATTCTCATTATGTAGGTAGGTAGGGTTTGAAAAAGGATTCCTTTCCAGAATAAGGGGAAATGCCATGCTGCTCTACTGACAGAAAACCCTGGAACATGGAAGGGATGTGACACTTTTACTGGACCTTCTGACTCCTTGAGCTCTACCAGAAGAGCTAAGAAGTTCCTGGAAACCGTTTTAATTGATGAAACTGGAAAACTGTATTAACAAATCCTATATATCCTTTAGATTTTCCTTTCCATCATGGCCATGCCGCAGAAACACATCAGTTTGGTTTTAGACGTGGCATTTATCAGTCATTGAGACAGTGGTCAGAATATTCAGAAAATCTGGCACCTTGTTCAGTTTGCAAGCAGTTATGTCATTAACAGTACATAAAATCCAACTGTGAACAGATAAACAAAGCAGTATGAACAGAAAAAGAAATGACTCACTTGAGAGTTTTTTTTTTTAATTTCCAAGTTACTTCCAAGTTATTTCAACCTTTGGTCTAGCTTCAATAAACTGATTAAGGCTCTCACATGGAGTTCCTGTAAGCTGTAGACTAACTTTTTTACCAGAAAGAAACAAAGCAATCTATTGCACTTACTTTCCATGCTATGATTATTTCTATTTCTAAATTATTTGCTTCAAACATTATTACATCAATTTCCAATGGAGAGAATTCTTTTTGTGCCTTAAAAGGACATTGTAGAGGGCTGCTCTGTCCCAAAATGGTACTTAAAAATTTGAAGGCAGACATCTCCCTGATGAATACTTAAGCATAATCTGGTATAGACCTTTTTTTACATCTGCTTCTTAAATAACTTCTTGTCTATAGCAGTGGATATAAATTTAGGTTGTAAAGAGAGGCCTACTACACTACATTTAGCCTCAAGAAAGAGAAAAATGCATGCCCTTCCTTAATAGTTTTAGCTGGGTCCCAGAGACCAGTCTGCCCCTTATTATGGGTCACTTGATAACTGTCAGAGATGCACCGATATCTCCTATTGATGAGCTGGAGTTTGGTGAAGTGTGTTTCAGATAGTAGGAATGTTGACCTGTAAGATTAATTTTCATCTTTAAAACCTGTTTACTTTCCCTAACTACTACCAGTGGTATTACAGTATATCCCATCTTATCACATCATACTGAAAGCAACAGCTACCAACCAGGTCCACTGGATGTCTGCCTATTGTGGAATGGGTGAAATGTTTTCTTGGGGTCAGATATACCCTCCATGTTGTAGAGATGCTTCCCATTCTAAACTGAGGCAGTCCTCACAATAGCATCTACCATCTGTGTGTTGTCACAGGACAGGCAAATCCTGGATCAGTGACAATATGTTTACTTTCTGTAGAAGATCCTAAGGTCCTACACTTGCCCCTGGAAAAATTAGCTCCTGGCAGTGCTCATTTCTTCCCTGTCCTGCTGCACTTTTATGCGTGACTCTGGGTCACCTGATTTACAGACAGAAATAAGTTTAGGCCATTCACAAGCAAAGTCCAGCAATACCACTGTAACAGTCCCTGATGAAGGCGATTAAGTTTTTCTTCTCTTCAGAAAAATACTGAAACCATCTAGAATCCAGGAAAGTAACAATTTAGCACAGATTCTTCCAGACTGGTATTGCAAATTATGTTTATTAGCTGTTAATGAGCTTCTCCTTGTAAGCCTGGGTCTGATTTGCTCAGTCTCCGCTAACCATCTGAGCTGAGAAAGCCACTTAATCAGACAGTACTCAGCAGTTACTGCTGAAAAGAAAGTTGTACAAGAAGAAAAGTAAGCTTGTACTAAAATGTATATTTTTATTTGTAATAGATGCTGGTTTACCTTGTTTCATAAGATTCACAGTGGCCACAACATTTGGGACTCAGTGATGTTGGAAATAGTACCCCAATAGTCAACACAGATTAGTAGGTCACAACACAGTCCCTGTCAAGCTCCTCTTGACTCATCAAACCAGATGCCTTATATCTTTCAGTAGAGATAAGTAATGAACAGGCAAATAGGAGAGATTTGTAGTAACATAGGCAAGTGCCTGTGATCCAAAGAATTCTGACAAGCTAATTCTCTTTGTTTGTTATACACCAAGTATTGGCACTTGGTATTAAATAATACCATAAAGTGGAACTGTGGACATTTATTTTTGTCAAAAGATTTTACACTCTTAACATAAGCTGGAAGAATCACGCAGGTTAAATAAGCAAAAAAGCATTTATTTTACATGCATGGAGACATGCTACATTGTTCATGGTATGTCAGCAGTCTGATTGTTACAAAGACTGCGAGGGTTTTTATAACCCCCTCCGCAGGTACACACACGTACTCAACAGGATGTTTACTGGACAAAGTTTAAGTTGAAACCAGTTAGAACCAGAAATATACAGGGTGTGATTACAAAACTGTTACTAGTCCATCACAAGTTTTGCTAGTTCTCTAAAATGAGACAAACATCTACACATTTCTTTCATGATCAGCATGTTTATGCAGGGAAAACAGATCTTTGGACTTTCTTTCTTTGCACATAAAGCAGTTTTGTTTTTAACCCTTTCCCATGTAAGATACAAAGATGTTGGATACAAGACTTTTTATCACATTTCCCCCCAACAACATTTTTGTATCACAGATAATCCTTTTCCTTCTGTACCATATTTTCACATGAACCTTGGTTTACATTTGAATAGTAAGCCTTAGTGGCATTAGCAGAAATTACATTTGACGTTATCAATCGGACACAAGGAATGCAGCAACAACTTAAAAATAAAAATATGATAGCACCTACACATACAGCAATTAAGACATTCATCAGTACAGTTCCCCAACTTCCAAACCAATTTTGGAAGAAATCAGTTAATGGGTTTTGTCCTGGTTTAGTCAGTTCAGATACCTTCTGGATTATCTCAAGGTGGCTTTGGATCTCGTGCTCATTATCAGGTATAAACGAACAGCACTCCTCTTGGATAGGAGCACAAGTACCTCCTTTTGCAGCTAGGGTGAACTCGAGCGCCATATGGTTCTGCAACACTACTGTTCTCATTGCCGTTAACTCGTCCGTCACCAATTCTAGCGCAGAAAAAGTCGCATTGCTCAGAGTCTCTAACAATTCAGACAGTTTTCTAAGTTCCCAGATAGATTTTACTGTCCCATATGCTGGCAAAATACCAGCACCAGAAATAACATCATCACCCAAGTCCATATGTGATAGTCCCTTGCTGCTGCTATGAGCCAAATCATGATGATAGATCCAGGATGCGTCAATGTTACCTATAGGGTTAACAGGTTTATTAATAGTGCGTACATTTCGTATTTTACCTTGGGGTAGTACATTTACATGTCTAATTGCTGGTACCAAATATCCCAAGAAGCAACTTCCTGACCAGTTATTAGGCAACCACTTATAAGCTTTTCTTCCGCATATAAAATAACAATCTTTTACTTTAATAGTGACATTAATGGGATCAAATTGATCCCCTACTTCTAACAATCCTAAAAAATAACAGGTGGTACACAGATTTCATTTTTTGAAAGAAATTAGGGTCTTTTACAAGTCTTTTTATGGGGGTAAAGTTTGTCACACACCCTGAGTTATCTTTATTACAGTTGTGGGTTATGGTCACATTACACTGGCTCCACCCCACCTTATCTTTGCCTTTTTTCTGAAAACAGACTGTTCCATTTTTCCGACTGAGTAGCTGCAGGGCTACCTTGTTTTGTGACATGATATCTGAAGTATCAAAGATTAGATTAGTCCAAGTCTCATTTGTCCCCAGCGGGACTGTGTCTAACATTAGTCCCCCATGTACAGTGGGGATGGCAGTACAAACCCAACAATTTGAAATATTCAGAGATACTGCATACGTAATTTGTATAGCTTGGTATGTATTGAAAGGTGGGTGCCAATTTGCATGTTTGTCCCTTTTAACTTGGTTGGTTTCGTTTGAAAATAGAAATGGCCAAAACAGAAAAACAACAATTACAAATGCTGTGAATAAAATTACTTTGCAATGTTTTTGTGGGAAGGGCTGTTTCCTCCCGGCATTACTCTGCATGATTAAAGAATAAAAGCAAAATATTTATACAAAACAAAATATTTATACTATAACCAAAGTCACCACACTACTTTCTGTTATTGTTCCTCAGGGGAACTCAAACTTTTGTCCAATTCAAACTGTTTTACCAGTTTTCAGTGTGTGAGATGGATCCATGAGGTTCGCTCTTTTATTCGAACTGCAGTGGGTGCTGCAATTAATACCTGATATGGTCCTTCCCACTTCGGTGATGCCCACGTCTTTCTTTTTACGATTTTGAGCCAAATCCAGTCTCCAGGTTTTACTTCCAGGATTCTGATTGTCTTCTGATCTGGAAAGCAATCATTTATTAGAGAGGTGTTAGTTTTGGTCAGCAATTTTCTCATATAATCTGCTACATCCTCACCCCCCTCACGTTCCGCAGGCAAAAGACCTTGCCACTGCGGGACGTGATACGGTCTCCCATACAATAATTTAAATGGTGTAACACCTTTGGAAGTGGGAGTGGTACGCATAGATAGGAGTGCCAGGGGTAAGCAGTTGATCCAAGACTGATGTGTCTCGGCTATGAGTTTACGCAACTTGCCCTTAAGAATGCCATTATGGCGTTCAACCAACCCTGCTGACTGTGGGTGGTAGGCACAATGATGTTTTAAATCAATTTGAAAAACAGTAGCCAGTTTTTGAATGATTTGGTTTACGAAGTGCATGCCATTATCTGAGTAGATACGTGCAGGTAGCCCAAAGTGAGGAATAATGTTATTTGTAAGAGTTTTGGCTACCGACAGCGCATCCGGGTGTGTTACCGGGAATGCCTCAACCCATTTAGTGAAAGCATCGATAATGACTAATACAAAACACTTTTGTTGAACTAGAGAGTTCAATAAAGTCCATACAGATTGTGTGGAATGGGTACGGGGGTACTGGAAATGTTGCTGGGGCAACTCGAACCCCTCCCCCGTGAAATTGTGTGCAAAGTAAGCACGATAAACAAAACCATTTGACATATGCTATAAAGCCTTTGGTCCAAAAAAGCTGATGTACTATTTGAATCATTGCCATAAGCCCCAAATGGGATGGGCCATGTGTCACTAGAGAGGCATATCTAAAAAGATTTGTTGGTAAGACATATTTGTCATTTGGACCTAAAAAGGTTCCTTGCCTTTGCGTAGCCCCATACTTAAGCCATCGTTGTTTTTCTTGAACCGTCCTAAGCTCCTGCATTACCTGCAAGTTTGTAAATCAAATTTATCTGTTGGATGTAGTTCAGTGCGTGTGTCCTCGAGTGCAAAAGTGGATGCTAACGCTACATCTTTTGCGGCTTTGTCCGCCAGTGCATTTCCAAGTGATACTGGATCTTTGGCATTTGTGTGCACTGCACACTTACAGATGGCCAGTCCACATGGTAGTTGGACAGCTTGCAGGAGTTAAAGTATTAGATCCTTGTGGGTTATTTCCTTTCCTGAGGCTGTAACCATTCCCCTATTTTTCCATTGCTGTGCAAAGACATGTACCGTAGAAAATGCATATTGGCTGTCAGTGTAGACAGTGACTATTTTGTCCCTAGAAATAGTGCATGCCCTTGTTAAAGCAATTAATTCTGCCCCCTGTGCAGACATGTTCCTGGGGAGGGGTTTTGCCTCTATTATTGCAGTTTCAGTGGTTACTGCATAACCCACCTGTGAAATGCCTGCTTCATTTTTACGTGCTGACCCATCTACAAACAGGGTCCAATCTGAGTCTGCCAAAGGTTGATCCTTAAGGTCTGGTCTTGGCAAAACATTTGAGTGTATTAGATCCAAACACATATGAGGGGTACCATCCTCCGCCGTAGGTAGCAAAGTTGCTGGATTGAGAGTGGTGCACTGCTCAATAGTCATGTGTGGTTGCGAAAGCAATGTTGTCATGCAAGACAAGTGTCTGCTCGGAGAAAGAAAAGTAAAATCATGGAATAAAACCAAGGTTGCAGATTCCTGCACAGCTTGTGCTGCTGCTATTATGGCCTGTACGCAATGTGGAAGAGAGCACACTACAGAATCCAATTTACCAGAGTAAAAAGCTAGCGGTCGTAATTTACTTCCATAGTTTTGTAACAAGACTGATGTCATAAAGCCCTGCTTACAATCAACTGTTTGGACAAAAGATTTGGTGTAATTCGGAAAACTAAGAGTTGCAGAACCTGCTATTAACTGTTTTACCCTTGTGAATGCTTGTATAGCCTTATCTGACCATTTCAGCGCTTCACGTGCTGCCATGGGAAATGCAAAAATAAGTTCTGACAGAGGCCCAACCTCCTCGGCATAGTTGGGAATCCAACTATGACAGAAATTTGTTATTCCTAAAAAAGACATCATTTCCTTTTTTGTATTGGGCATTGGTGCCTGTAGAATAGCTTCCTTTCTGTGGTTATCTAGCTGCTTACCTGCCATGGAAATGGTATAACCTAAATATCGCACTTCAGTTTTACACAATTGTAACTTAGACTTATTTACCTTGTGTCCTTCGTGCGCCAAAAAGTGTAATAGTCGAATAGTTTCGGACTCACATGCAGTCTCCATGGGCGCGGCCAGCAGGATGTCGTCCACATACAGCAGTAGGTGGCAGCTTTGTTCTGGTTGAAATTGAGCCAGATTTGCCGACATTTCCTGCGAAAAAATCATATGACTTTCACAGTATCCCTGCGGTAATCGTGTGTACGTATACCGCTTTCCCATGAACGTAAAGGCGAACCAAAACCTGCTATCTTCCTGCAGGGGAATAGAAAAGAATGCATTACTAATATCAATTACGGAAAAATACTTATCGATGGGTAGAATATCATTTAACAGGACAGATGCGTCTGGAACTACAGGAGCCCTTGGTACTATAGCAGCGTTTACAGCCTGCAAATCCTGTACCATTCTCCATGTTCTGTCCAGTTTTCGTACTGGGAACAAGGGTGTATTACACGGTGAATCCACACATGGGATTAAAACCCCCGCTCCCAGTAAAGCCGTAATTACTGGTAAGATTCCAGTTTCTGCCGTTTTGCTCAAGGGGTACTGTCGCCTGTGAGGTCTAAAATCAGATTTTGGTGTTATTTTAACTTGCCCTGCTGTCCTTATTAGCACAATGTCGTGCTGTCCGCATGACCATATGGAGTCTGGTACTGATTGTAGTTTTAAGTCTTCTTGCGGGGACAGGAGATATAGTCACCATGTTCCACCTCCTGGTGGCGTTAGTCTATCTTCGCGGAGGTGCACTGTTGGCCTGGCTTGGGTGACCCAGTTTAATTTTTGTACTTGGACCCCCTTACATGTCAGCTGTTCCAGTGCCATTTTAGACCATTCAGTAACCTTTCTCCCCACTAGGTACCATGCCATCTGTTCTTCTCTAGTCACAGAAACATGTGCGATGGAATTATTTCGAAAAAGTAGTCGCATGTCTCTTGTAAGACTACAAGTGACTGCAGAGTTTCCCGCCTTATCCCAGTAGAGATTCTGTAGCAGGATTTTTGTCACCTTGTGTTTAAAAAATTGTTCCTCATACTTGACGTCCGGCCCTATGTACTTTTTGTAATACATTGTACAGTGTAGTTGTTTTGCCGCCTCTGGCGGCTGAGTGCCATACTTGCTTAAAGCTAAATTAGTTAGCTCATTTACTACATTTTGTGATCCAGCTTCAACAAGATCATTACTATACCAGTAGTGCAAATCACCCTGCCCTACTTGCAACATAACATCTTGAATTTCTACTCGTTTGGCTAGAATTCCCGATGCGGTCGGTACTGCTGCTATGCCGAACACGTGCATTAAATCTCTTCCTAATAAATTTACAGGGCAAATTTTGGAGATGATGACTCGAAACCTAATAGTTTGGTTAGTTTCAGGATCCGTGAACCATAAAGGTTTAGAAAATGGTTCCTTATAAATGCAGCCATTTGCTGCCTTGATTAATACATAGTCATCAGAAGTTACATCGGATGGCACTGCAGAGTTTTTTAGCAGGGTCCTGGAGGCCCCTGAATCACACAAAAATTCTACATCTTTACTCTCTACTTGAAGTATGATTATCGGTTGTGCTTCTAGTTGCATAGTTACAGCCAGTGCTGTTAGACTGACAACCTGATATTCACCTTCCTCTGAAAAATCAGTTATTTCATTTTCCCATCCTGCACATTCTCCCTTACCTTCTTCGTTTGCATCCTCAAAATCTTCTTCACTCTGTCTCATTGGCTCTGGCCAATCAGCCTCTTTATCCGGGTCTGGTTCACCTCCGCCACCATCATATAGTCATGCTGACCCATGATCCGGGGTGGTTTCAGATTTTCCAGAAGACCGGCAATTCCTTGCAAAATGTTCCTTTTTACCGCACTTGAAACACTCTCCTCTCTTTTGTCTTCCTTCATAATCTTCGGAATGTCCCACATTCCCTCTTCCTCTACCCATGCCTCTGCCCCTTCCTCTACCTCTATTAGTTGGACCTTGCATTAGCATAAGTGTCCCATCTTCGCTTACCGTAAAGGTTTGAGCTTGTTTTTTTTTCTTTTCTTCTAGATATTTTTCTGCATGTCTTGCATACTCCAGTAGGGGCTGCAGACGCGCCGTCCGATGGTCTATCATGTGCTTTTGGACGAAGTTGCTAATGGCACTTTTACATTTTTTTAAAAAGGCATTCTTTACTTGTTGTTTATATGAGGAGTCCTTTGACTGATCTATTTCTTTTTGTATACCACTATGGTTATCAAAGCACTGGGTAAGTCTCTGTAAATAGTTGTCTCTTTTTTCGTCATCTGCTTGAACACATCTATTGATACAAGTCCAATCTGCCCTAGGCTTCCATTTGTCCAAAATACGGGCTAATAAGTCCTGGACCTGTTTTTGTTATGAGTCCGAACTGTGGGCTTGTGGCTTATTATCTACCCTGGTCATGGGATCCCAGTCCCCACAGACCAAGTGCCAGTCGGGGCCCAAAATTTGTCGAACTACTTGTTCCAATTCTATGGCATTTAACTTTTAACTTTCTATCATGCCTGCGATATCTTCACAAAACTTGGTCATATCTAACCTAGGGTGTGGTATTCCTTCTACGGCTTTTCGAATGTCTTCCCGCGTCCAGGGTCGATAGACTAAAATGGTGGGACCCTGTCCGGACATCCCCGCTTGTGGATTTGCTACTTCTATGAGGGGATATGATTCTGTGGACGTCGAGTTGACTTCGGCTTCCTTTTGTTTCCATTCTGATCTGTCTATACTACGGGTACGTAGGTCCAGAGTGTCCTCCGCCTGCTTTTGTAAAACTACGGGAGGTATAGTTTTGCTTTGACCCACTTCTTCACTTTCCTGACACTGAGGTGGACTGGTTTTAAGGATTTCCGGGTCCGGATATAAGGGTGGGGCCGTCACCTTGCGACAGACGGCAGATGTTTCATTATCGTCCTTTTGGACGAAAAATGTATCTTTTGCACTTGAGTCACCAGTTTTTTTGTTTTGAAGTTGTTCTTTATGTTTTTTATTAGCTTCCTCTAACCACTTTTGTGCCTGGGGAAATCCTATTTTCTTTTGATCTTTAACCTTATTTCCCGCATCCTTACGTAAGTTTTTTACCAAATTTTGACATTCTAATTTGTTTAAATTTCCACTAAACTCATAATCCTTTCTCCATTTCTTTAGAAATTTTAAATTATTTGGGTGTAAATTGAACATATATTGTTCATCTTCAGTTCTTTTGTTTAAGCGGTCGCTGCAACTACAGCAACTACTCCCTGTTCCCATTTTTTCTAATCTGAGAGAAAAATTAGTTTCCTTTTCCTGAGATCTCTACCGTTCTTTTGTGAAATTAAACCAAAAGAAGATTCCTCTATGACTAGTCCCCTTTGTTCTTTAACAAAGAAAAAAAAATGTTACGCTTACCTTTCTGCGGATCTTCCACCCCGTTCGCCACCGTCTCACGGGTTGAATCTTAAGAGTGACTGGCCTCTACTTACGACCCTTTTAGTTGGAGGTCTTTTCATTCAAGGGAGTTTGAGATTTTCTCCCCACCTGCGCAGGTTTTCAGTCTCTCTTGTGCGATTCGTGCCATGTAGAGGTGGCCCCACGTTGGGCGCCAGTAATGTCGAAAGATTTTACACTCTTAACATAAGCTGGAAGAATCACGCAGGTTAAATAAGCAAAAAAGCATTTATTTTACATGCATGGAGACATGCTACATTGTTCATGGTATGTCAGCAGTCTGATTGTTACAAAGACTGTGAGGGTTTTTATAACCCCCTCCGCATGTACACACACGTACTCAACAGGATGTTTACTGGACAAAGTTTAAGTTGAAACCAGTTAGAACCAGAAATAAACAGGGTGTGATTACAAAACTGTTACTAGTCCATCACAAGTTTTGCTAGTTCTCTAAAATGAGACAAACATCTGCACATTTCTTTCGTGATCAGCATGTTTACGCAGGGAAAACAGATCTTTGGACTTTCTTTCTTTGCACATAAAGCAGTTTTGTTTTTAACCCTTTCCCATGTAAGATACAAAGATGTTGGATACAAGACTTTTTATCACAATTTTATATCTGCATTTTTGTTGTTATGCTGAAGGGCTGTGTTATTTACAATTCCTAATTAAGCTGAACTTAATGAAATGCATGTAAAACAAATAGTGGTGTGGCTCAGAGCAAATGAATTAGACTAGACAGCTCTGCTCTATATAGAACAAAAGGTGCCAAGTTCAAGTACAGGTGTAGCTACTTACTTTTGTGAAGCAGGGCATGTGTTATTCATACCATGCGATGGGTAGACTTTAAACAGACACAGCCATTAGAGATCTGGACACCTTTATTTATAAAGAGTTCTATTATACTTTGACCTCCATGCATCAAGTCACAGTTAGGAAATCATTCAACCTGGCATAGTTAATTTCCAAGGTTATCTCTTCTAACTGCACAGAAGGTTTAGTTTTTCTATACCTACAGCATTAGGTCTACCATTGAATGTAATGCCCCCCCCCCCAGCATGTACCTGTTCAAAAATCTTAACAACTAGAATGACCCCAAGGATTCTTACCTAAGATTTTTAGTGGACTGAGCTCTCTGAGCTATAAAAACCTCCTCAGTATATTCCATTTCATACAGGCTTGCATGCGATGATCTCAGCTTCACCTTCTATGCTATAAGAGACACAACCCTAGTACACCCTCATCTTCCTCACAAAACTAGTGTACCTCCACTAACATCCACACCAAAGTCCTTAACCTTCATCTACACTTAAATGCAAGCAGTTGCAGCAATAGATAAAAAATCAAGATACATTCCCTACCTATGGAAAGGACTCTCATGTATGTCATATAAAGAAACAACTTAGCTACCTTTTCAACCAGACTTGCCAAATGGGTGTGTAAAACCAAGTTGTCTCCTGGGGTATGTATATAGCATTATTCTCCTTGATCAGGGTAGCTAATGCACCTCAAGTGTTTTGGGTATGCTGGCTAGACTTCTGAATGGTCTTCTGGACAGCTTTCCTAGTAACTATTTGTAAACACACGGACCCATGAATAGAACTCATCCAAAAATTCAAAGATATATTTAGTTAACTGAATCTGCTACGGAAAGACCATGCAATGTAATATAATTTACAGAAATTGCTACAGAGGCTGCACGATATTTTAAAATGCTAAAATGTAACTTCCTTAGCAGTAGCTGTAAAACTGAGATTTGCCCATTAAAGATGATCAATCTTATTTCATAGTATATAAGCTGTATGAAGCGTGCCTATTCTTTACAACTGACTGAAGAAAGTCTATGAGGAACTATGGTTGCTGGTTATTTAATTTGGACTTATAAATGTGCTCATAACTGCTGATTTATTAATTAATGATTTAGTGAACTGCTGTATTAAATAAGCTATGCTCGGAGTTAAAAGTGTGATATGGAATTCCTGCTCAGTTTAGCTTTACATGATTTGAAGTTCAAGCTGTGTTTTTTACTGACAGTTATATATTTTTTCAGCTTAAATACTAATTGAATGCCATTCTGATTTCTTTAACCATATTTGATTTTACCGTCATGTTATGGTTGTCTGCAGCACCTCTCCTTTTTTGATTAGGCCATGTTACTGCCGTTGCATCTCAGGCTAGATCAAGATGAAGTAAGCTACCTACTAAAGGATACTTAACATCCAAGGTCTCCAAAGCCTAAACAAAATAAGTAAAGTACTACCTTCTCATTTGCTGATGCACCGACTGATTTCTTTAAAGAGTCTAAGAAGTAAATTCATTATGTTCTTATCCATCCATCCATCCATCCATCCACAATCCCTTTTTCCCATTTTTGCACATGGGGTCGGGGTGTCACTTCAGCAGTGACAGTCATCTAGAGCCAAGGTTTACATCAGTGTCTGGCTAGTTCTGCCCCAATTGCTCTTATATTGAGCTGAAATATGAGCTGATGTCAGAATCTGTTTTCTTATTAAAATACTACTACTACTACTAATAATAATAATCCTGGATTTGCTTCCATGCATACAGCACATTGGGCAACAAGCACCCTTCAGCACTAGTTGTTTCCATAGCAGGTATGGGTTTTACAGGATTGGGTTGCTAACCCGATGCTCAAGGGTCCTCAGAGGGTGCAGCACACACTCACACTCACACCTAGGGCCAATTTAGAGTTTCCAATCCACCTCCTGCATGTCTTTGGAATGTGGGAGGAAACCAGAGCACCCAGAGGAAACCCACACAAATGCAGGAAGGACATGCAGACTCCACACACAAGACACTCCAGCCGAGAATCAAACTGAAGTACCTCTTGCTGTGAGGCAACAATGCTAATCACTACACCACTGCACCGTCTAATAATTAATAATAATAATAATAATAATAATAATAATAACAATAATAAAAATACTGTTCAGATGAACTAAAAGAAACCTTCATTAAGCTACTAAAGTGAAAGATAAGTGCTTTCATCTACTAAACTATTTTCAAGAGCTGTTGTCTTCTTCAGGTCAGTGTTAGTGCCAGAGTAAGCACAGTAATTTTCTTATTAAAAAAAATGTGATGACTTCAGTGTTCTCCCACTTCTGTAATAATGTTTAACTGATTTGTAGTACTTCTCGGCTCTCCCCGGAGTTCTGGGATGTCCCTTATTCTGGCTAAAACTTTTGTTCTGTCTCTCCTAAAATGCCTGATTTATGACAGGGCTGTGATAAATTGATAAACACAGCAATCAGTGACAGACATTACACTTAAAGACTTCTTAATTTACAAAAAATGCTGTCTAATGTAAATCCTACTATTTTATCATCATCCTAACTGAATACTACCAAGATCTGAAAAGATTCCCTGATTTCTGCCATTCTTCCTGAGTATTACTGGATTTGTCTCTGACTCTTAAACTGGAATTAGAGGTCAATGCTTCCTATTCTCCTGATAATTAATTGTAACCAGGATGTGGTATAATGAATTTCCTGACAACGGCAATGCTGAAAACAATGAATGGCTAAACGCTGCAGTTGTTTGTTGTTGCAGTTAGAACCATTAAAAGCAGTTGACGTCTGAAATTGTTGATTTCAACAAATATCTACAAAACCATTATTTTTGCATGCGGTAAACACTCTTCATTCCCTACAAACCATCATCCACCTTCATTTCTAATTATACTTTGAAAATGCACAACATTGCAGTAAGGACAAATTTCTTTATCTCCTGCTGTTACACAATCTCACTGTAAACAGTAAACAATAAATACTTTTTGACTAAGGATAGGAATCATTGAAATGCATTTGTGAATCCTGAGTAGACAAAAACCTACTCAACAAAAAGCACAACTGCAGTTCAAAAAATATTTTTTATACTTGTCTGGAAAACAAATGTGATGCTATTATCTGTGGTGGGTAGGGCAAAGCCCCTGAACTCAGAACCTTTAATGTAGTTTTAGAAATTAAAATATTTTTTGTTAGCAAAAGTTACTGCCTAATCCATCATTAAATTATACGTATCAGAGCCGTCACTTGTCAAAATTATGCTGTCTACAAACCTTATTCTGTATAGCTATATTATATGGCTACCAAGTTACTCAATTGCACTTGACAGAAGAGGCTGGTCTGTTAAAGAATTTTTAAGTTATAATGAACAAGGTAATAATATCTGATGAGATTTACTGCAGAATTTTGAAATATAGCTGTGTACACTTAATTAGAGTCTGATCACTTTTAACAAATAACTGGAGAAGAAGGCACTATCTGAGGAGTAGGAGAAAGACACATTCCACTTCAAGAGCTTAGGAGCAATGAAATCATGCAGCTAGCGACCCAGTTTGGGAATAAGCTAGAAGCAGTGGTAGTTCAAGTTGGGAGGGAAGATAAGGTGACCTGTTGGCAGCTCTCTTTTCTCTTGGAGATGGCTCATGAGGTTTCTTGTACTGATAGATGACCTCACTAAGATCATAGTCCCAGCATGTAGAGGTGCATTAGCTGGAGTGAGTAGATTAATGTACGTACTCTGCCATGGTCCCACAGTGTTGGGCGAGCTTATGAAGAAAAGGTCTGCCAGATCAGATTGACAGTAGCCACAAAGGCCCTTTTCCACATGCATGGATAGTCTTATATAGGCAGTGACATACTGATAAACAGATATCCACAAAGGAAACTGGGTGATGAATGGCCAGGCCCGGAAATCTGGAATGGGAGGCATCATGGGTAGACAGATCACTTATTTAAAAAAAAGAGCGGGAGCAATGTAAGTAGAGAAAACTACCGAAGAATTACTTGGGTCTCAGTAGTTAGAAAACCAATTCACTCACTTATTAGAGTAGTAAACAAGGTTTGTGTGTGGGTTATGCTGAATTTATTCACACCTGGTTAATGATTTGGCCATAAAGTTGAAGCAAAGCCCAGTGGCAAATCCAAAAAGGCATCAACATATCCAACAAAGCCCGCAGTTAATTATGTTTCATTTTGGTAATATAATGTTAAAATAAGCCATGGAACATTATCATAAATATTATATTATATGTTAATCTTATATTAATAGATTATGTTATAATAATATAACATTATATTATTAGGGACACACAAAGATAATAATCCAGCCTTTGATCATCACATGTGTACAGTAGTGTGGAAATCATTCTATGTTGCACAATTTATAAAGAAAGGTATGGCATCTAAGTCCAGGGAAGTCATTGTTCCACTGTATTCAGCATTCATCAGACCTATCATTGAGTACAATGCCTCCTTTGGTATGTACCTAACCAGGCATATCCAACAACTGGAATGTCCACAGAGGTTCCTCACTAAAAGAATACAGAGTGTAATATGCCCTGTGCAGACTGCCTCAAGGCCCTATCCATATATTCTGTCTCCTACAGGCTTTTGAGGGGAGATCTATGCCTGGCATACAGGGCATTGTCAAACCCCACTCTGATGGACCTCCTGCATATCCACAAAACAAACAGTACCAAAATTGCCCATTCTAAAGACATAAACCTTGCCTGTGATATAAATAGGACCTGCTGGAGAGATAGGTATGTATCCCAGAGACTACCCTGTCTATAGAACAGGCTCCACATCCATGTGAAGCAGAGATCCTCCCTAACCCAATTCAATTGCAACTTGGATAATTGGACTGGAAACCCGAAATTCATCCCTGGTTTGGCACCTATGCCTTTAATGGAAACAGGTAACCTGTAAATGGTTCATCTCCCAGGTCCATGCTTACACTTATAAAAGGTATCAGAACTTGTCAGAGATTTGAGATGCATGGCTAGGCTTAAAAAGGCCCTTGTGGTCGATAGTCTAGTAAACACCAAAAAACGGAGGATGCAGAACAAACCAGTAAGCAGAAACAAAGCACCCTGAACCACTGCTAGGTAGGCAAACAAATTTATTAAGCCGAACAGTTCACTCGAAAAAATAACGCTGAATCAAATCACCATACGTTTTCGTCCACAACTTCATCAGATTACACTAATACATTCAGTTAACTGCTTTTATATACTCATCCAAATTTTAAAAAACAGCCAGTAAAAACAATCAGTGAAAACAATCATTGTACATAGAAATGCATTGAGTTACTGCCCTCTACTGACAAGGAGGATTATTACACATTAAAATCACAATTTTGCTGATCTCATTTTTAATACAGGGGCAAGTGAGATCATGTCATGTATGGTAGATTTCTGGACGACTTGTGTTTCTTATGGGCAGGCACTCAAGATGAATTTGGTAGCTTTGTGGAATACCTAAATGGTACCACAGAATTTTTAAAATTCACTCACAAATTCACTACTGATGAATTGAAATACCTTGATGTTAACATATCTAAAACTGAGTATGGCTTTGAGTCTAGAATTTATAGAAAAGAGACCTTTTCTAATTCTTATCTGCACTACTCAAGTTCGCACCCCCCACACCAGAAAAGGAGTGTTATAAAAGGGCAATTTGTGCGCTTGTGTAGAATGACTTCTGATGATGCATGTTATGGTAGCGAATGTAAAACCTGAGAAACATGTTCCTGAATAGAGGCTACCGGAAGAGCTCATTGATAGAGTTTCCAAAGAAGTCAGTGACGGAGGAAGGAAGGTTTGCCCCTGTATTGGGTAAAATTGAAGATGTTGCAACTCAACAAGTCACAAACAAGAAAGTAGATGGGTTAAATAATGAATTGTATCAGGTATCATTACCACATATGATGGACAAGCTGGTGTGATCAAAAGAATTTTTGACAAAGAGTGGATTAACTTTTCTAAAGTTTCTGACTTAAATCACATTTTCAGGGTGAAATAAAACATATTTATAGGAAAGGGAACACCCTGAAGGATATTTTTTGAAAGAGGTAGTAAAGGGAATTCAAGGTTAGCAGGTACAAACAAAAAGCTGGTGTATTTAAATGTGGTGCTTGTAATTATTGTTCTTATTTGATTACTGGGGATACCATTACTTTACCTGCCAGAAATAACAAAATTTTAACTTTAAAAACTTTTGCGAATTGTAACACAAAAGGGATTATTTATGTTGGGTTATGTAAAAATGTAATGCTTTTACATTGGCAAGAGTGAAAGAAAGGTTAAGCAGAGAATTTATGAGCACACCTATGATATTCGTATAAAATGTGAAACAAATTCTCTGTACAAACACACAAAAACTTGTCCTGAAGCTGAATTTCAGTTTTTATATTAGAGGTTGTGCCAAAGGACCCCAGGGCGGTATGTGGGAGACTTTAGTTGAATACAGGGAATTATACTGGCAAGTGGTGTTGGAGGCCAGTAAATTCCCTGGTTTAAATGACATGATCTCACTTGCCCCTGTATTAAAAATGAGATCAGCAAAATTGTGATTTTAATGTGTAATAATCCTCCTTGTCAGTAGAGGGCAGTAACTCAATGCATTTCTATGTACAATGATTGTTTTCACTGATTGTTTTTACTGGCTGTTTTTTAAAATTTGGATGAGTATATAAAAGCAGTTAACTGAATGTATTAGTGTAATCTGATGAAGTTGTGGACGAAAACGTATGGTGATTTGATTCAGCGTTATTTTTTCGAGTGAACTGTTCGGCTTAATAAATTTGTTTGCCTACC
>NC_056743.1:1077663205-1077728205 GCF_019279795.1 Protopterus annectens
ATGAAATCTTGGTATTGTAACAACTTTATAAGAGTGGTATTTAAAAATTGTCCCTGATTTTGGAGCTTTGCCCCCATTATTTTTCACATTGCTTAGAATTCTTGCATGAAGAAGTTGAAAGATATGTTCTGGTGCACCTCAGGATCTGTTATGGAATCCACTGCTTTTAACTGTTTTTTTTTCTTTCGATTTATGTAAGCTCTGTAAAGCCCTGAACTGCCTTTCGTATACGCAGCCAGGTATGCAGACACACTAACTATAGTTACAGAAGACAAGTGGCATCAGCCCATAACAAATAATCTTTAAAAAGATTTATCCCCCTTAATGAAATAATTCTCTGCAAAAGTCATATTTTCTAAAGTGCAAAAATATGAACATAAAATCCAACCTGTTTTGGCACAAGAAGGCCCCTATTCGTAATGACACAGGTGATGCTGTAAGCAATTCATACTGTCGTCAATGCCTTTGCATTTGGTTGGAACCAATGCTATCCAAGAATGCATCCATCACTTAAAAATTGAAAATCAATAAATGAGATTGCCACTGCCTAGTTCTACTGACAGCAAATTGGATACCCACTAAAATAATCTACAATACAAAGTAGATATACAGGAGCAATGGCCCCTGCTTTGCCTCTCCACCTCATTAGTAAATAAATGCATTACACTCTTTGATCTCCTGCAAATGGAGCTGCAGTGTTGTAAAGGAACAATAACAAATGCCTTGCAAATAACTAGGCCTTCCATGTTGTGGCTCTTTAATTTGGAACAAAGTGCCAACAGATGCACCAAATTCATTGGGCCCTGCGCATTTAAGAATAATCTGATCCCTCACCTGAATATACAGGGTAAATATGTTTGTTTTACTGTAGCACTCGCTTGACTTGTAAAATCTGTAGTTAGTCTAAACTTATAAGCTACTTTGATAATTGTGCTAAATTTATAAGCCTCCAAGTTTTCTCAGCAGAGGTGTAGTTTGTTATTCTGTCACCTGGTGTGACCTCTGACACAGCTAAGAAGCAAAAAAAAAACCCCAGAAAACCTTGCTATATTTATAATAAGCAGCAACTAAAGCACTTTAGTGCTGACTGCAAATGTGAAATCGCATTCAATTTAGTTTGGATCTGGGTGGACGGCCCTTCTATCTTTCCAAGCTATGCTTCTGCCTATGTCGATTTAGCTATTATCTCTAGTTATCTGTGTTGCTTGCAGTACATTTAATTACATTTAATACATGTTGTTGTCTTTCGGCTTTTCCTGGTTAGGGGTCGCCGCAGTGGAACTCCGGTCTGCTAATGATTGGCAGTAGATTTTTCACGAACGCCAAGATGCCAGCTTGATGTTCAACCTTCAACGAAGGCACGCCCATTTACGCATGTCTTTCAAATGCCCACCCAACCGCGGGGAGGACATGCAGACTCAACACAGAAGGCACTCCCTGCACTCCAGCTGAGAATCGAACAGGAGAACCTCTTGCTGTGAGGCAACAACGCTACCGCTGCACCACCGCGGAAGTACTAATTACATTTAATGTATAATGGACTAAAATTAATTTAAACAGTACAATTCATTTCATCTACTGAAAGCATTTGCGGTTGAATCACAATTCATAAAAAAACTGTAGAAGGCTATAAAATATAACTGCTGTTGCAGCTTAGGATTTTATGATCACAGGAGTTACAAGACAGCTTGGTGTAGGATATGAGATGTAACTTGCCAGTATCCAATAAAAAACTTTTGGAGGTATATTTGTTGTATATGAAATTGTCTATGGAATGTGTTTCAATTATATGTATTTTCAGTGAAATGTGTTTTCAATCAGTTCAATCAATTTTTTCAGTGATCTGTGAATCAGTGAAAGTTCTGTGTGATAAACAAACACACACACATATACATAAATATATATATATATATATATATATATATATATATATATATATATATATACATATATATATATTTCTATATATAAAGATAAGGAGAGTTTTTTAATATAGCTACCAGACTTCCTTGGGTGATTAGGGTCAAGAAGATTTACTCACAGAAAAGCAAATGCTGAAGCCAGTCATATGTTGTTGCTACCACTGAAACAATAATGAAATAAATATTAAGTACTCTAACACTTCTGGGCCACAGAGAACATCTAGTGATTGTGCAGTAAAAATAGGGTGCACCCGCTGCTCATTCTGTGATTCTTTTTTATTGTTTAGTTTTCAGAACTGGTTAGTTGATGTTGAATTATTGCTGTGAAATCTGCTCCAACAAGGTTATTGATGAACCTGTTAAAATGGTAAATAATTCACTGAATCTGTTGAAGTTGCTGGATATGGTTGCCAGCTGCATGGCTAATGATGATAAGGCTGTGACTTTAGTGGAGGGCCTAAAAGAGAAGATTGATATTACAATAGTCAAAACAATGCCTTGGAAGTATTTACAGTTGAAGAAGTAAGCACATGTGAAGTCACTAAAGGTTGTCATGTCTCCATATTCTTAAAAAACATTTCACTTCCAGACTCATTAGACAAGATAATAATGGCCCAGAACTCCCCCACATCCAACTTAGTATTAACAAAAGCTCTTATTACATTATAGCTACCTATAGGACCCCCTCTGCATCTCCATTAGTCCACACCTTCAACCTAATCAGTAAGGAGTCCCTATGCATAAAGTCATACACCATTCTCCTGAAAGACTTCAACTACCTCTCCATTAACTAGGAGACTTGTATATCCTCAAACAAATATGCTCAAAAGTTTCTGGACTTCATCAGTTCAAACTCTAAGTACCAGTTAGTCCACACCTCAACCAAGGCAATTAAATCTGGACTTAGTCCTTACTAGTATGAGGCAGCTTTGCTCTCCACCAATTGTAACTTCTTCAATGGTCAGATCGGACTACATATCAGCTTATTTCACCTTAACATTGAAACAGGAAGTATCTTTCAATGCCTTGGTATTCAGAGATTACGCCAAGGCTAATTTACTAAAACTGAGTGACAACCTGAATAAATTCAAAAGACCATTCCACCTTGATGATCTCATGGCTTATGTGGAATTCTTCAATGCCAAATTCTATGTACATGCAAATAGTTACATAAATACATATGTTCCCCTTAGAAGCAAGTACAATGTTGAATTTAAAAATAACCCCCTGTAGTGAAATCTTAATAAAATATCTTATTGCACTCCAAAATAAACGTAACTGTCAGTATGTCAGTAATGCTCTTTCTAAAGTTGACAAGGAATTCCAGATTCTGATCAAATCAACCAAAGCCAGATATGAGATAAAAACAGCTACACAGGTAAAGGATAACCTTCTTTAACTATATTCTAAATCTCAGAAACAATGCTTATCACTACAGAGACACAAAAGTAAAGGATATCACATACTCGGACCCAGAGGACCCTGCCAACCTACTAGAAGGCAAATTTAGTTTAAACTTCACCGCCTCTCCCCTCTTATATTCCCAGGTCACGTGTCTGCATTGACATCCCCCTAAACTCCCTGGAACAAGTCTTCAAAGCACTATCAAATGACAATAACACTATTTATGCGGGGCTGGATAATATAACAGGCTGCTATTGGTCAGCCAGAAACATGAGTTATCAGAACTCCTTACAGAGGTTATTCGGCATTAACCCCCAATCAGGCTTCATACTGGATGAATGGAGAACAGTGACAATCATCCTCTTTTGCAAAGATGGGGCATCAACAGACTTGGGTAATTATAGACTCATAAGCCCGGCTACCCTCATCTGAAAGGCTATGGAAAGGTTCATTATGGAATTAATAAATACAGACATAGACAACCTAGAAAATATTGACTCAAGCCAGTTCAGATTCATCAAGAGCAAATCTACTAAAAATGGTTAACTTCTTTGAGAAAGTTACCGAAGCAATGCATGATGGCAAATCAATGCACACAGCATATCTAGACCTCGCAAAGACATTCACCCCCCCCCAGTATCATATATAAACTCTCCCAGCTAAATGTAAATCCCTATGTAACTCATAGGATAGCAAACTGATTTGCAAACAGAGTCCAGGAAATTAGGGTGGGTGGCTATACCTTCACCAGAAGAACTGTCATTATTGCTGTACTACAGGGATTGGTCCTATTGCCACACCTCTTTGTCATTCATTGACTAGAAGTCAAAGCAAATGTTAAGGGTTTACAGCTGACCATAAACTTGGCATCATCATAAACTCCCCAGAGGACACCAAAATCCAGCAAGAGGGCCTTTCCCAAACAAATAGCTGGACTAAAACTAATTGCCAAGAAATTAATAATTATATCCTTCAGAAAGTATGGCTTTTGTTGTGCCTGTCAGGTTGACAACATACCCCTGAAAGATGACCCTGTAGTCTGGGATCTGGGAACCTATGTCAAGAATGAACTGTGCTTTGATTGCCATGTGTCCAGTAAGGAAGTCCTTTTTCACTGCGCAGCCTATATCTAAACGTGTGGCATCTGGGCGCAGGGATGGAATCATTCCTCTGTACTCAACTCTCATCAGGCTGATCATTAATATAAAGTCCTTTTCAGGACGTACCTCTCCAAACACTTGTCACAGCTGCAGCAACCACATCATTTTCTCACTAAAACAACAATGGCATAAATTACTTAAAGTATGCAGACAATTCTCAAAGCCTTATCTCTCTTTCCGGCATCATACAGGCTACTAAGAGTCTCAACATACCCTATCCTGTTAGTCCTATTACATATTTGCAAGTCCAAGTATAGCATGAGCATCCACTTACGAGATCTAAGTCACTTATGTAACATAAATAGAACATTTTGGAGGGATAGGTATTTATAACAGAGAATACTTCTTCTATGGAGCTGTTTTCCATGCCACATAAAGTGAAGCACTTCTCTTACTGTATTAAAACATAATTTGGATGAATGAATGGAAAACTGTAAATTCACCCCCAGTTTATTACTCGTCTCTGATGGATATGGGTAACAAGTAAATGACCCAATACAGCTGTGTCCTGCCTGTTTTTGGGTTCATTATCATCATCATCATCCCCATGTTTCCCATTTTCTACATGGCATTGGGGTGTCTCATCATCTGTCACTATCTCTCGCGATTCAGTGCCCCTTTCTACCTTCTCTGACAGTTAAGCAGGACTGTAGCAGGTCTTCACTCACACAATCCATACATCTATTTTCTGGATGCCCACATTTCCTCTTGCTTTCTTCTGTTCTGTCCGAAATCTTCTTCACCAGATTGCCTTCTGCTTTCCTGCACATGTGCCCAAACCACCATAATGTGTTTTCTTTGACTTTTCGGCAATTGGAGATACTTGTGCTTCTGCTCTGATGTCTTGATTTCTTTGTCTGTCCTACAGTGTGCATCCTAATACCCAGTTCAGTCACATCATTTCCATCACCTCTTTTACCATACAGTGAAGTACTTGTCAGACTACTGTTTTGTACACCCTACATTTCAGCTTTTTTAAAATTATTTTATCACAAACTACCTCTGACACTCTGTGCTAGTTGGCTGCAGCCTCTCCGATTTTAGCTTTGACCTCCTTATTCAGACTTCCTTACTCCTCAACCACCCCTTCCACATACTTGAAACTGTTAACCTGTTCCACTATTTTCCCTTCTGTCTCAATTTTATCGTCTTCTGATTTCCTCCATTTGCTGCCATGACAACTGTCTTACCTGTACTCAGTTTCATCCCATGTGCCTTCAAGGTTGTATTCCATTCTCCTATCATTTGCTGAAGTTTTTCTTCATAGTCTGCCTGTAATACCACATCTTCTGCATACAGCAGTTTTGTTGCTCTGCCCCCATGACATGTTTGTGAACATAGTAGATATGCACAGCAGTGGACTCAGAGATGAACCCAGATGCACCCCCCCAACTAGGAACCTCCTCTGTGAGACCAAACACTGTTCATACCCGAGTCATTGAGACCTTGTACATAGCCTGTTCTAATTCTACCAATGTTTGTGAGACTTCAAACCACTGCAGTACTGCCTAAATCAGCTTTCTTGTGGACCTTGTCATATGCATTTTTTCAAGTCAAGGAGTGCCCATTTGGACTCTTTCCTCATCTCTAGCTTCTTCTCAACTGTCTGTCTCACTGCAAACATTAGGTCAGTTGTGTTGCATCCTGATCTGAATCCGAACTGCTCATATTCTATCTTACTTTCTTCTACTCCTCCATCTGGCTTTGTTGTCCTGTGGACTAGCAAGCAGGTTATGATGGCATCCATTAAGAAAGATATCTTTATCTTTTTGTCTTTGCCTTGCAACCTGACTGAGTTTTTTTGTGTCCTCTGCTGAGTCACTTTCCAGAAGCTGTAAAGCTGCTCACTTTTGGGTTATTTATACATGAAACATAATGGCTAAAACTATTATGGGGATGTAAGGTTATGCTTCTTAAGATCTTCACAAATCAATAGCCTAGTAAGTACCTATAAACTTATAATGAATGAGTAGCATTGTTTGTATTAATGATGGTTGCTAAGAAGGCTATTACACACAAATGAAAACTAATGTTTTTCCCACCACTGAAGATGCAATGCACATAATGGATGATTTTTATAACAGGGAGGATCATACTGCAAAAAAGACTTAATGGAAGAAATGTTGCAAGATGACTGCTGCTGTTGCTTATGTATAAAGACATGGGGCAGGATTCACGAAGCCTCTGTGTAAGAGTTACAAGGCTTACACGGAGGCTGAAGTTAAATGGTGTGACGTCAGCATGTCATGCATATGCATGAGGGCATGCTGAATCACACCTAAGGCTTAAACGGTCCGTGGAAGACAGTAGGGGGCATGTCCGTAGGCCGAGCCCTGCAAAAGGACACGCCCCTAGAAGAGTAAAAGTCCCGAAAGTAAACCCCCACGACAGAGCCCGTGTAAATGTGAATAAATACAACACAGCACATGCCCCCACAGACTACGAACATAAAATGTACACATGAACATCTTATAATTTTTTTTAAATTGTAAAGATGTTTGCCCGTGAGTGCTTCGTTTGCTGGCGTGCCGTAGCTTAGCCACAGTTAGCAGTCAGTGGAAAAGCATATAAGAACCAAATATGCAAAATAAGCCAAGAAGCAATAGCGTAGTAGTAGAGATGTTGGCTGAAGAGCAGGCAGTCATGGTTCGAGCCCCCCCAACATCAAGTTTTTATTTTTAGTGAAATAAGCATGAAACAAGTCCCTGACATATATGTACACATATAAAATTATATTTTATGTAAAATGTAATGAAATGGGCCATATATTTTGAAGAAATGTGAGATAACAAAATAATAAAAAATGTCAGATGTGCCTATAACTGAGCTACAGTTTCACAAGTTGAGTGCATCTGCCCGTAGGTGAGCAGTGGTTTAACAGGTGTAAAATGAGTGCCCGTAGGTGAGCAGTGGTTTGACATGCTGAAACTGTGTGCCCATGGCTGAGTTGAGCGTAATATGCGTGCTGACAGCCAAATGATGCGTAAACCAGCGTAACCCATTTGCGAGGAGCTGCGCACCGCGCCAACAAGCTAACCGACGGGCAATGTTGAGCAAGCTGTAACAAAACTGCCTTTACACAGACACACCTCCTAGCCTGTGTAGACAGTCATAAAATATAAAAAGCAGTGGCCAGGTTTGAACCCAGGATACCATGCACCATAGTCAAGGTACTGAACCACTAAGCCATGACAGTTGCGCTTAGAAATGCAGTAATAGCATATATATAGGAATGAATAGAAAGAGGAGCATGACAAAGCAGGTTTTGTGAAGCTGATACAATTCCAAAATGGCCAATCACAGATAAGTGCGGGAAAAATGGCATATATAAGCCCCACAGGTGGGAATACACAGCATAACCGATTGTAGAACCGACTTGCAGCCAGAATGTCAGGTGTAGGTGAGGGTAGTTGCTTTCGAGCACAGAGGTGGGGCGTTGAGGAGTCCAAATATATGGTTTGGCTCCTTGTCCACAATCATGAGGCCCAACTCATGCAGGGTCAGGTCCTGTGGGGAGCATATAGGGCTGAGGCATGGGACTGGTTGGCTCATGATCTCACCAGTGCCACAGGGATACCAAGGACTGGTGAGCAGGTCCATCACCACCATGCGGACCTGAAGAGATGGAAGCAGGACCAACTGAACCGTTGGATCCAGGAGGCCCGGCAAATGCCCAACACCCCACTACTGAGTAAGTTACATGTAATTATTTATGTAAGAAATTAACCTAGCTGATATTATGGAGATGTGTATTCCAATATTACTTTATTTATATTACAGCTGCAGGTGTCTGTTCTGCGAACCATAGAGCCTATGGTGATAGGCTGACACAATTGCACCACCAGGCAGGTCAGTAATCCTCTCCCTGTAACTGTAAATAAATATATAAGTATGACAGTTAGCAAAAGAGTGCAGTGTAGTCACTAATTAATAAAATGTGCAAGTAACAGTGTAAGAGGGTTTGCAAGTATTGCTAGATTACAAAAGTGTGATGCAGTCTGTAATCCAAACAGAAAAATGAAACAAGTCTGAAATAAAGATGTCCCACCTGTAATATAATAGTACATAACCTGCAGCAGGCTGAAAAGTACAGCTGCAGAAGCTGAGTAAAACACATGTGTGAAATATATCCCTGTTGAAATACAGAAACATGACAGAAGTGAGACTGTTGGAAAGGATTGTTATAACTACAGGTAAAACATGTCAATAAAGCCTAGAATTAACTACCATCCAGAATTGTAAAAATAAAACAAGTGAGAGAGTGTGAGAAAGAGTTATTAATCCACCAATAAAGTAGTAATAACTCCTGAATAAAGTATACTGCAGTCAGTACAGAATGAAATGAATGTGACAAGCAGAACCCAACAGTAACATGTGTTGAAAATGTTACCGCAGCTGGAATGTGTATCCCAAAATCTGGATATGTTGCTCTCAGTCTGCAATATACAGATAGTATGGTTGTCTGAAATACCAAACATCCACAGTTGTCTATAGCTATATAAAGCAAATGTAGCAGGATGATGTAGCTGAACAGAGCCAGATATGAATGTGTATGAATAAAAATGAAAATGTATATTGATGTAGCAGTAACATTCCTATCACCAACTTGAAGTAGTTATCACATAGGAAACTGTAGGCAGAACTGTAGTGTGTATATATCTGCAGCTATTAGAAATGTACAGCATATGTGTTGGTATTTGAAGTTGTTAATTAAATTTTCTTCACCCTACCCTATAACCACATATAATCCATTCCACGTGAAATTGGTATGTGCAATCACAATTAACACCCCTGGACATTTGTTCATACATATTTGCATGTACGTTGATGCATCTGCCCTGTTCATACATCCAAACCTGATGGCCTGTTGCCATCAATCAACCCTGCATGTTGTTGGACTGTGTATTGCTGTTCAAAATATGCATGTGTTATGCTTGCTGTTCAATGGATTGAATATCTGGGTGTTTGGTTAATGGGAATACTAATGCATGCTGTTACAACTAATTGTGAATGGTACTGTACGTTACTAACCCAAACTGTCATGACATAATGCAAAACATAGGACGACAGGGAAGGCGGGTTCCAGCGGACCCACCTCTCCCTCCTCAGCTGGCGAGTGCACCTGGCAGTAGTGCCCAGGCTGGACCCTCCTCCGGTGGCCCTGTGCCACCTGCGGGTGGAAGAGCTGCAGGGGATGGGGCTCGTCCCCCCTCTGCAAGTGTGGCCGGAGGAGAACATCCACTCACCCTCCGTAGTGTCCGGATTGTGGTGCGTAGGGAGATCCGGGAAGCTGTTCTTGGGCCCCTACGCCAGCTTGAGGCACAAATGGCACAACTAACGGGCGTGCCTGCTGCCCGGCCTACACAGCCCCCAGCACAGCCCCGTCCTGGGCCGTGAAGGCACAGTGGCAACTGCCCATGGGTGGGGATATCAGTTCCACTGTTGCCATCTGTGGGCTCATGGGTTCTAGATATCCAAACATCCGTCCCCGTCAATTGTGTAACCCCCCCCCACATGTGTCATACACTGCCCCTGTATGCGTCTTGTTTGTCTTGTCTGTTAACCTACCCAACCTACCTCCCCAGCTATACCGACTTCCTGTACCTGACATACCACTCTCACCTGAAAAAAAAAAAAAAAAAGGGCACTCTGTACCCACAAAAAAATTACGCCCCATACATAGCTGCCCATTTCACACACATGTCTGCTGGACATGGAAACTGTCAATTACAATTGGCTGTACAACAAGTATTATTGTTGTCCTTACACCTCTCTCAGGGGTGGAAGGTTTCAAATGTCACACCAAATTACAAACATATGCACAGCTGTTGCTGATGAAGAAATGGGCAGCTATGGGCCTTACCTACATCCCTCCTGCAAAACCCGAGCTTGTTTCCCTACTGTCTTACCCTCTTTGTGACCCCTTTTTCACCACTTTCCTGTCTCCCCATTTTCATTTCTTTCAAAGAAAATAGCGCGGGTCTGCGCAAGAGTAAGCACTTTTAAGCAGTTGTAAGCGGGTGTGCATGGAGCTGAACGCCAGTGCGCATGTGTGAGCTCCGCGCAAACCAGCGCTAACCCAGTTATAACTGCTTAAAAGTGCCTTAGTCACTCTGAATGACAAGGCCTGTAGTCTGCTCAAAAGCAAAATAAAATCCCACTGTCAGTCCTGAACCCAGGACCTTGGAAACAGTAGTCTGCATGACTTACCACTAAGCCATGACTGTTATATAAGAACATTGTGCTACAATAAATATATCATGTAATAGTAGGAATGAATGTAAAGGGAATATAGGATGTGTAGTACACAAAGCATGTCATGTATATTTACTGTCAAATGTAGTGGATTTCTAGAATAGTAGTGTGTGAACAGAAACAGCCGTGCTAGTTGGTAGCTAGTAGGTAATAATGTCACTGTAGCACCTTGCAAGCCACACACATACTCACAGCAGGATAATCACTGCCCATACCCTACAACCTCTTACAGGAACACATCCGGACTAAGTAATAAAAAATGTGGAGCAAAGGCCCAAAAACAGGGACACATTCCAAATAATGCTCCAACAAACTTAGACAGTTGAGAGAGTAACAGGTTCTGCATTTTGTTGGATGTTTCGAAGGGTATGAAGTCTGAAACTGAAATGTTTGTCACTATAGTCTGACTTGAGCCCAGAGTGATTTGCCAGAAAAAGCTGTTTATGAGATATGGACCAAAATATGAGGCAAAAATGTGGACAACCTGCAAATATCTGTACACTTGAGAGGTCTGACACTGCCATATTTGAATAGTTAAGAGCCTAGACATAGCAACAGTGACTGAGTTACAGGGATGCCCCACAGACTCCCTGTGAAATGTACAAACAGTAGGCAGAAAGGTGTTACAACACATGCAATGGTAACTATGAAGTACTGAAAGTATGCACCACTTGCATGTCGGAAATAGTGTAGTAATACATATGCTCATGCTAACCCACAGTCACAACTGCAGAATACCAGGCAATTTAATGGGTATACCCCACTGATATGTACCATTCCATGATGTAGATAAAAGATGCACCTGAGAGTCTCTGGGGCCTGCTCAGCAGCATACTCAAATACCCTAATAGATGTCAAGGCCCACACCATGGCCAGACCACACTGCATGCAGTAACACCCTAGCAGATATAGCAAGCATTCCAAGGTGTGAATGTACATGGAAATTAGGAAAGCCACAGCAACACACTACAGTCAAGACACCTAGCAGGCATACAAGTAGTGAATGTAAAGGGCAAATATTGAAGCCATAGCAACAAAGTGCAAGAGCCACTGCTGTATACCAGTTACACCACATGTCCCACAGGAAAGCACACACACCTACATTAACAGTAGTAGTAGTCTTAGGTGTCAGTGTACATACACACTTAGTACAGGAAACTGGAGAAATGAATGGAGAAATGTTAATCTACAACACAGCCAGAAATATGAGAAAGATACTAACCTTTACACTCACAGAACAGTGTCCACAGCATACCAGCATGGTCCCTGCCCTTAAACTCTGAAAGGGCTATGCCTATCTCACATACCTTTTTATAGCACTGTCCTTGAATCACAGTGAGAACTGCAATCAGTACACAACTGGCTGCATGCAATTAGCAAATGCTGGCTAACAATTGGTGCAGAGGCCATCACATGGACATATGCAGATACCTACTAAAGCATGCTGTACTCCCAGTCCACACATGCAATACTTTCATTGCACCCTGTGGAGTTAGGGAGAGACAGACAGAGAGAGAGAGAGAGAGAGAGAGAGAGAGAGAAAAATAAAACATACACAAACAAAACCAGTCATCAAAACCCACTCGAAAGCTGACAACTGCCAACTGGAGCAGCAGGACACCAAACCAAACGGCAATGCAAGCAGCTGTGACAAACACAGGTAATGTAACGTAATACTTTAAAAGTCTACATACTGTGAACCCTCCATATGTGTCATTGGTCTGTATCCATATGTATATGAAGATGTGCATAGGGCAGGGGACATACAGCAACTATCAGTGAAGGCTGCACATACATATGTATGTGAGGGCATCTATGTGCACATATCAATGTAGGTTGAATGTAGGTTGTAGTGCAATGTACAAAGTAGGTTTAACAGTTATGTATGTTTAGCAGTATGTTAGTGTGTGTATACAGTTTTGTAAACAAACATGTTGATATACCTATCTATCATATGGATACGTATGTATGTCAATATATGTATATATATATATAAAATATGCATATATGTATACATACATAGAGAGGGATGTAGGAATACATAGACAGATGTAGATAGATAGAATATGTAGATACATATATATGTAATACACACGTACAGATATAGATATATGTAGATACATATACATAGACAGACAGATCTGACTATCTACAGATATGACTGTATATGACGATCTCATACTCCCCCTGTCCCACCCCCTCTGTCACTCTCACCCCCTCTCTGTCACACCCCCCCTTCTCCATATCTATAGTAATATATGTACATCGATATATATATATATATATATGTGTATATGTATACAGACATATATATATATATATATATATATATATATATATATATATATATATATATATATATATACATATATATATATATATATATATATATATATATATATATATATATAGAGAGAGAGAGAGAGAGATGTATATATATTCTTAGTGAGGCACATGTGTACAGATGTATTGCAACAGGTGCCTGGTGACAAAGGCATGGAGTGAACACCAGTATCGAAACTGGAGTACCATACCCCATTTCAAATCACCTACACCAGTAACCACCAGATATGTGATTGGCTGCCCACCACTGCATATGTCAGGGGTGAACAGGGTCATAAATGTGTACAATAGTCCCCCCAATGATAGTCACAGTGGCACACTATTCCTGGAATACCTGCACATGGTATGTGTCAGCAGACATGGTGTGTCAGCTATGGACATGTAGGTCAGTGTACCCCTCCACACCACACAATGGCTGCCACGGTATGTACCTCACATGACAGCTACAGATATGGAGAAGGACACAGTGACATGTACAACACTGTGACAATGCACTCAAACACATTACCAATGCACAGTGACTGACAACACCACAGAGTACACACATACTACCCACATAGAGATTACCACTCCTGGATTTACATACTTAAGTCACAACCATGACAGATGTCCAACAACCATAGTAACACCTCACACCATCCACAACCTAAATTACTGCTGTGTGTCATCAGTGACACCACAGTAGAGAGCACATGGCGGAGGTACAGGTTCCTACCCACAGATAAGACATACCCTGCAATAAACCACACAGCATTAAGAAGCAAGACTCCCCATGAGTACATGTCACACATACCCCTGCTGAATGTTAGTCAGATAGGTAATATGCCATATGAGTCACCCTGTGTAACTGTTTGACAGCAGCAGGTACCATCACATCACATGTGTCACAATGGTCAGGGAAGCAGAACAGTATGCTGCTGTAGTCCCAGGGGCAATAGCATATTGTATTGTATTGTATTGTAATGTATTGTATTGTGTTGTATTGTATTGGTATGTAGAGGTGCCTCTTTCGTGGAGTGGAACCACTGCTGCTGTATGCCAGTGTACAGGTACATATCTTGTAGTCAGGCTAGTGTCACATAGCACTTCTATATGTGTGTTTAGCTCCTCTTGGAGTTCATGTAGCATGCAACCGGGGATACCATCAGGTCCCATTGATGCTGTGTTTTCTGCTTTTCTGAGGGCGGCTCTCACCTGGACATCTGTGATGACAGGGAGGTTACAGTCAGCTGGGATAAGTATGTCTTAGTTTGGGGGAGAGGGAGGGGGGAAACATGCACTGAACCTGTCTGCCACAATGTTGCCAATATCTGTGGGTTCAGTGAATTATTTGTTGTTGTGTACTAACTATGAGCATATTGGAGGGTTTCTGACCAGGTTTCTAACATAACTGAAGAAGGCCTTGTGGTTATCTGTAGTGTCCCCATTGATTTTCCACTCAAAGTTGCCCATGGATGTTTGTATGAGAGAAAATAACTCTTTACTAGTGCTGATCAGACATGCCTTCCCTTTATGGAATTATGCTCTGTCTTGCAGTAGCTTCCATCTTTTGTTATACAATCTGTCTATGGCTGGGGTCCACCAGACAGGATGCGTTCCCTTTGTGGAGAGTGTCTTGGTCTTATATGGGATTGCATGATCCATGCATTCTCGGAGATGTCCGTAGAAATCATTTGTGAAGGAGTCAGCATTGTGGGTTGTGTCTTCCACTGGCCCAGTGGGCTTAAAGGATACCATGTCAGTGTTACGAAGTGTAAAGTTTGCATTTGAAATGTTATTCACTGTAGTCGTTTGTGCTGGTGGTGGAGGTGGGATATGTATATCCAGGGCAATAGGTTTGTGGTTAGCTCACAGTAGTTGATGATGTACCCCATACAGTACCTCGATACAAACCCCCAGAGTGAGGAGGTGCTTTGGACCTGAATCAGTGTTCTGACTGCTGGGGTTTGGTAGTATGTCGTATGGAGTGTGCCAGGTACTGTTGCACTGTTGTTGGCTGAGCACTGATACCTGGCCATTTACATGTGTGTCCACCAATAGACAGACAGATACTATATATGTGAGATATGTTGTATCACAACAGTCGAGTAGCATGTGTAGTATGTGTGCCAAATTCTTCTGACATATTTTGCTGATATCATGTTATTTCCTTTTTCAGGACCATGGCTCACCAGCGCAATCCAGCGTACTCTGCAGCTGAGGATGAGGAAATACACCAGAGCCTGGAGCGGGATTATGCAATACTCTTTTCCCGCACCAGCCAGAATCAACAGGAGAGGGCTGCACTGTGGGAAGACCTGGTCCATCGGGTAAATGACACAGGCACGCATAATAGGACATATGAGCAGGTATGACATCACTGCAGTGATTTAATCAGAAATGTCCATCAGCGTGCGTCGGATATCCACAGGCAACAGGTTGCCACAGGTGGTGGGGTGGCTACACATCCCCCACTCACCAGACTGGAGGGACTACTCATAAGTGTTGTGGCTCCAGCCCGCCAACAACAACAACAGCAGCAGACCTGCATTATGATGAAGGCTGGAGCCACACAGCACCAAGACTACGAGCGTGCAGGTAATATGCATTATGTATAGTTGACTGTTGTGTACACTGGTAGTTAATGCATGTGTGAGGTGTGTCCTAGGTTTGTAGCTGTCATCATAGTATTTAATGTGCAAGTGTGATATTCTCAATATCAGCAGCTGACCTGTGAAAGGCAACTGTTGTACTACTGACCTGTATCATACTCAGTAACAATGGCACAGTTGTGCCCACTGACATTAATTTCCTCACTTCTGCAGGTCCCTTCAGTGTAACAGCAATGCAGCCTATCCATGCTGGTGAGTGTGTATTAACAATACCTTTAATAGTCTTGATAGTAATAGTAATATTAGGCTCACTTAGTAGCGCTCTGTGTATGAATGCAGGTGTGTCTGTGTCTGTGTGATGATATCTTGCATACTGAGTAGTCTGCAAGTGTGCAACTGTGTGCAAGTGTGCAACTGTGTGCAAGTGTGCATGTGTGCACCTGTGCATGTGTGCATGTGTGCACCTGTGCATGTGTGCATGTGTGCATGTGTGCACCTGTGCATCTGTGCACCTGTGAATGTGTGCATGTGTGCACCTGTGCATGTGTGCATGTGTGCATGTGTGCACGTGTGCATGTGTGCACCTGTGCAAGTGTGCATGTGTGCACGTGTGCATGTGTGCATCACTGGTAATATTGTGTAGACATTGTAAACTGTGTTTCCTGTTTCCCTCCCACAGGTTCTGGTGCTGCTCTGGTGTCATGCAGCAGGGAACCTGAATCAGGTGCCACGGGTACTGATAATGATGACATCTGTGTAATGGCACAGGAAGGTATGCCAGGGTCCATCATTGGTCATCCAATTGACAGTACACAGCTGTCAACCCCATCAATGCGCACAGTCATCCTGCCAATACACCCTTTGTCACCAATGTCCCTAGGTGATGGACAGGATACAGTGGGCATTGACCAGGGTAATGTGGTATCTGTGGCACATGCTTCCCCACACAGCAGCCATGGGCATGGCCCTGAGATGGTACCACACAGACAGATGTCTAGGGGTTCTCGTGGGAGCATCCATGGGCGTACTGCCCCTGTCAGACGTGCCCACAGAGGTCTTACAACCTCAGCTATGTTTCGGGCTGTCATGCAGGCACAGTCATGTATGGAACGGTACTCCAGACAGGGTCTGTGGGAGCTGACAGCATGTCGCACAGCCATGACTGACAGTATGCGTGACATTGCGGCTGCCATCCGTAATTTCACCGATGTCATAGACAGACATTGTGGGGACATATTAGATTGGTTCCACAACTACATGTCCATGAGCCAGGGCAATGGTGGACGGTTGAGGCGTTGACGTGGGTGTATGCCAGCAACAGCAGCAGCTGGCAGTCGGCGCAGATGACAACAGGGCCGCGGCCGCCCCCATAGTGCCAGCAGCAGCCCCACAATGCCTGGTCTGTGCTGTCATCAGACCGCCCCAGGAGACCACGTGCACATGGCGCTGGACAGGCCCGACAGGGATCTGTGTCCAGTCAATGAACACCTGCTTCTGATGACAGTACCCAGTCTGGATTGGTACCAGATACGGTCCGTAGCACCCCTGCAAGGCACAGGTACCGTGTCCATGGCCAGAGACACTGATCTGTATGACCTGGCAGGTACAGTCTGTGGCTGTCCACAAACACCGGTATATGGCAGCCATGAGGTGGAACTGTGTGCATCCATACACACATGCGAATTGACAACACCTAGGGCTGCCGCATACACGCACACACTGCATCAACATTGCCCCACCTTGTACTGCTGTCCCTCACCAACACACATACACATACATGTCAATTGGTGGTATCAGTGGCAGACTCAGGCATACCAAGTTCACACCCTGTGCATATGATGAAACTGTGCCACCTCCTGCAATCTGTAACATCAGTGCAGGTACAGGTTAACATGTTGCTGATGTACAGGGTGACTACATAGACGTGTAGTAATAGTATCATGTTGTTAACAGTACTGTGTGCTGATATAATTGTGGGTATATCCCAGCATGCCTGATGCAGTAAGGGTATGATTGTCTTGTACTGTTGTCTACACCCATGGTAAGTACCATAGTGTATCATCTGCACATGTTGGCATACTGGTGGTAAGGATGTCAACAGAAGGCTACATACATAGGTAGCACAGGGGATAAGGTAATGAATGTATTGATACGCAATGATGGACATGTAAACTGCAAGTGGCATGTTGCCCACACTGGACTCTACAATGCAGATGTTTGAGGATGTTGATATGTGTGCAGTACTACACGACTGGTACAGGACACACAGGAGCACCCTACCACTGCAAGCTCACATCTCATACCATGCTAGACAGCCCCAACACACAAAACTAACTTTCACAGGAGGGAGAGTCCCCATAAATGTCAGGGATACTGTGGTGGAAGGACAGGTAGCATACATCCTATTAAGTATGGAACCACTGAGTGAAGGCTCAGTGTCTGTTATTTGACATGTGTATTACTGCAGGTATGAGCACCTGGGTTTCCATCCAGTTATTGTACATCCTGACGGTACATGGTCTGTACACTTGTGTGCGCTGAGACTGGACCCTAGCCATCTGACCTGTGTATTTCCATGTACATGTGTATAGTGCCTGCATATTTGCACTGTTACCTACTGGAAGTGGTACAGCTTGTTTGTTGTACAATGGACTACATGCAGCCCTGCTTACTGTAGCTTTGTTTGCATGCATGTTTGCTTGCAGTTACCCTGGAACACTGATCCCACCTGCAATGCAGATTTACAGAGCTTCTGAGGACTCCTAGTGACATCTGCATAGCTTACTATATGTATGTCCATATCTCACTTGACAGAACGTCACTGTTTGTCCTGTTCACATGTACGTTGCCTGTGACACATTGCATATGACTTACCTGGCATTTGACCACGTGAGCAGTCATATATGCCAGTGCTAACTAATCACAGGCACTACACCCTCACATACTCACCTTCTGTACCTTGTTCCCCATTGGCCCTATGTACTGTTAATCACCATGACAATCACAATACTATGGTAGCATGTGCAAAGGTCACTTGTCAGTCACCTCTATGGTACAGTTGTGGAATATGTGGGTCATGTGGCAATGTCACAGCTGCCACATGTACACAGTCAACCCTCTCCCCTACACATGGATGTACAACACATGTATGAGATGCAACCACATAGCCAAACTGGGGACTAAGCACTCTGAACCCAGTACTGGCATAACCTGTCAGGTGGCATGAAATACTACAGTGACTACAATACCAGTCTGATGTAGACCTACACTGACAGCAATCCAAACACATGAACACACTGGGGCATTCTTGGAGCTTCATAATAGCATCCTGCCTGAGCAGCAGACACCTCTGCAGCTGGCACACAGGCATACATTAAGCCGGAACACAGCACATGCAACACATAGCACACAAATCCTGTGTGCCAAACAGTCACAGCCTGTACGGCTAGACATCACACCTGCTACAGTTGTGTTAGGTACCTTTATTGTCCGGTACAGTGAGGTCCCGCTCACCAGGCTGGACAAGGTGAAGGTCACAGTGATATGCCCGTGGGGCACTATGGTCCACCACATAACACAAGCATACAGGTCAGTCAGAGGCATGGACACATATGACTCAGTCATTGTCCATGCCACTATGGCTGACCTGTGATGTACCTCGCTGGACTACATGACAGGGAACATAGAAGGGCTCTCTGAGCATGTGGCACAGGCTGGTATGACCCTGACCTTGGTTGGCATCATACCCTCACCAAGAATGCTGAAGTATTACTGAATGCTGATGAATTACTGTAGCTACAACACCCTAGCTGAAAGGTTCCTAGCATGTAGTCACTGCATTGCTATGGAACAACTTGTTACCACTCCCACAACAGGTGAAAACATGTAGCACCTGTTCATCAACAACATGTAGACTATATGCCCCAGACCAGATGTGTATCCCTCGCTGCTAGGATAATACCATATACAACTCACACTGTATATACACATACCACATGCAGCACCTGCACAGAAGACCACAGTCATAATGTTATCCAGTGCAAATACCATGTATTCACATGTGGCAGGCATCAGACATGGGAACTATTGAAGGTCACAGGTACATATGTGTATTTGGCACACACATACATCATCTGTGTCCATTGCCATTACTGGTTTAATCGATGTCATGCATTATTGTGAACAACAACCCACACACATGGGCATTCTGTGTGACAAAAACACACGTGGCATGTGTGGAATTCAAAGCCATAACTAACTGTGCTATGACAGTAGAGAGAGACGCAGTAGCAGAGCGTGCTATTTGCATTACTGGGATATTTTCCCTCTTCTGCTGTACTTGTAGGGTGCTGACATCATCTCTGTGTAGAGATTGGAATATGCACCAGCTGGTGTGTTGTACTGGTTGCCAAAAGGGTCAGTTCTCTCACACATGTAATTGCACAAACCCTATTTCCACCACTCCCACACACACACTTGCAGGATTCAAACCCCTACCTATCTATGTTATGACACTCAAGACGGACGCATTAGCTGAGCACGCTATTCATATTACTGAGATGCTTTCTTTCTCCTGCTGTACTTATAGGGTGCTGACATCATCAGTGTTTAGAAAAGGAAATGTGCATCCTGTAGTGTGTTCTCCTAGTTGCCAAAATGGACATTTCCCTCACACAGAATTGCACACACAGTAACCCCCCTCACCCAAACACACTTGCCATTTGCATGATTCAAGCCCCTAACTAACTATGTTATGACACTCAAGACGGACACATTAGCAGAGCGTGCTATTCACCTTACTGGGAGGTTTCCCTTCTCCTGCTGTACTTATAGGGTGCTGACATCATCAGTGTTTAGAAAGGGGAATGTGCATCCTGTAGTGTGTTTTCCCAGTTGCCAAAAGAGACATTTCCTTCACACAGAATTGCACACGCACTAACCGCCCTCACCCAAATACACACACTTGCAGGATTCAAACCCCTACCTAACTATGTTATGACACTCAAGATGGACACATTAGCGGAGCACGCTATTCACATTACTGGGAGGTTTCCCTTCTCCTGCTGTACTTATAGGGTGCTGACATCATCAGTGTTTAGAAAGGGGAATGTGCATCCTGTAGTGTGTTTTCCCAGTTGCCAAAAGGGACATTTCCATCGCACAGAATTGCACACACACTAACCTCCCTCACCCAAACACCTGCCATTTGCAGGATTCAAACCCCTACCTAACTATGTTATGACACTCAAGACGGACACATTAGCGGAGCGCGCTATTCACATTACTGGGAGGTTTCCCTTCTCCTGCTGTACTTATAGGGTGCTGACATCATCAGTGTTTAGAAAAGGGAATGTGCATCCTGTAGTGTGTTTTCCCAGTTGCCAAAAGGGACATTTCCCTCACACAGAATTGCACACACACTAACCCCCCTCACCCAAACACACACACTTGCCATTTGCAGGATTCAAACCCCTACCTAACTATGTTATGACACTCAAGACAGACGCATTAGCGGAGCACACTATTCACATTACTGGGAGGTTTCCCTTCTCCTGCTGTACTTATAGGGTGCTGACATCATCAGTGTTTAGTAAGGGGAATGTGCATCCTGTAGTGTGTTTTCCCAGTTGCCAAAAGGGACATTTCCCTCACACAGAATTGCACACACACTAACCCCCCTCACCCAAACAATATGCACATCAGCACTGGCAGGTTATGTTCTATACCATGCTTCATGACCACAGGACCTGTAACACACAACACAACCAGTTCGGACCACCCCTCCCACATCCAGGACACACACTTTGCTTCCCTGGGAACAGTGCCATTAGCTTGCTGACATGGCTATGGCACCAGTTGTCTGTTTCTATGTGGCCCTTTTGTGGGATGCTTGTGTCAGCTGGAGGGTCAGATATGGTGGCCAGTTTGTAGTCCTCTGCAAACTTGTTCAGACACAGTCCTTCCATGTTGGCCTGTACCTATGGGACATATATACCAAACGAGGGAGGTCCCAGGACCAAGCCTTGTGGGATGCCAGTTATATCTGGTTTGTAGTCTGACATGGCTGCAGCATTTCTGACCATGTCAGTTCTGTCCTTGGTCTGGTTTGCAACCCCTCTACTGACATAGGGGTTTATATTTAAGCTGGTGAGCTTATCTATAATTAACACGTGGGGTACTGTATGGAAGCCTTTGCAAGGTCCAGCTACGCTATGTGGACCACATTCCCCTCATCAATGACCTTAATGACTGTTTCAAATGAGTCAAACATGTTTAAGGGGCAGGATCTGCACTTAAGAAAGCCACACTGGGTAGGGTCCAGTGTCAGTAGGTCCCCAATATCTTTATGTCTGCAGTACATGCTGATCCTTTCCATAGCTTTGCAGACCAAGCTTGTCAGGATTCTGGGGTGGTAGTTTGCAGTATCCTTTCAGGCAACACCTTTGTTGAGAAGGACCACTGTTGTTGTACACTGCTCTTTGGGTACATATCCTGTGGTAAGGCTGACATTGAGCGGTAGTGTTATTTGGCATTCCATTCTTCTTGGAGTCCATGTTGGACTCAGCCCAGGACACCATCTCATACCATTGATGCTGTGTGTTTTGCTTTGTAGATGCTGGCTGTTACCTCAGCATTTGCAATGTCAGGGGCCAGCACTCTGCTGGGATAGATATTTTGCATTTTGTGAGGGGGGTTGCACTGCACCTGTCAGGTTGGATGTTGGCAATATGTGTGTGTGTTTGGTATGTTGTTTGTAATATTTGAGTGATTCAGAGCATATCTGTGAATTCCCAACAAGGTTCCTACCATCAGTTAAGAAAGCCTTGTGATTATCCTTAGTGTCCTGTATAATTTGTATCTTCATAGGTTCATAGGTTCATACTAGGCTATCCGCCCTAGGGCATTTATAAGCCTAGCCAGAGTGTGTGTGGCTTTCGCCACCCCTTGCTATGTGAATATTATGGCCATTTATGATTTACTTTACTGTGGATCTGTCTGGACGTGACACAGTGAAGACCCCCAGTGTACATCTACGATCATCCATCCACTTGGCAAGATTCCTGTTGAAGAGAGTCAGTGAGGGGCTCTGCCTAACATGGAGTGGGATTCTGTTCCAGGGTGTACGGAGCCTCTGGGTTATGTATCTGTCCCCCCAGCACATCCTATTTCATTATGTGTTGAGGTTGACATCTCTCACTCTCACAGCTCCGATGGATTTGGGTTTTCTGGGGTGGAACATGTCCATTACTCCTGTGTTGGACATGGCCTTGTACAACAGGCATACAACGCCTCTGTGTAGGCAGTATGTGACTGCATTCAGCTGGGGTGTCTACAGCCAGGCAGCATATGACATATATTTGAGACCCTTTATCCTCTTGGTGAGGTACCTTTGAGGTCTTTCTAACCGCTGCAGGTGTTGGGTAAGGTACATCCCAAATGAGGCATTGTACTAGATTATGGGTCTGATAAGAGAACAGTATAGGGGCACAATGACCTCTGTTGACGTAGATGTGAATCCTTTCATGATACAGTGTCCAATATAGACAGTCTTCCTAGCCACATTGGCAATGTGAGTGTCACATAACAGGTTACTGTCCACTTGTGTCCCTAGGTCCCTGATTACTCCTTCCATACATAATGGATTACCACCTATGTGGTAATTTGTGAGTACCTTGTTTGGTATTTGGTGAGACATTCATACTGTCCAGTGTCTTCAGGACGGCTGGGTGGGGTTCCTGTGTGTGAGAGTGTGGTCTGTAGCATGCTACAGACTGTACAGCAGTTTTGCCTACGGTTAGTTGCACATGGGTGGTCTCTGCTTCGTGCATTGTCAGTTACCTGGACGTGTGGGTGTCTGTGCTGAATATGGATACTCCCCCTCCTTTTATGTTTTGGTCCAGGTTTTGGGGCCATAACGCATGATATGAGGTATAACCTGGTAGTGCTGGTGTGCTGTCAGGAGCCTTGCTGCAGGTTTCTGTCACTGCACGGACATCAATGTTCTCCATACTGGGGAGGGCCTCGGGAGCATGCATACTGAGGTTTACACGTCTGGCATTGGTCAGCATTACCCTTATGTTTCTTTCCACTTATGTTTTCTAGGGTGGTGGGTTAGTCTTTTCAGCCTTGCCTACGAAAGGCTCTATGGAGGTGGCAAGAGCCTTATCCAATATCCAGACGCCCAGGGGTAACAGGTGCAAGTCATCCCTGGAACAGCAGCGTGGCTTGTCAAGCATGACATCCCAAGCAGACAGACATTGGATCCCCTTGGAATGACACCAGTAATTGTGCCACTTGTTAAAGCTGATCATTCTGTGTTTGTACTGTGGCATCATTCTTGGTGAGGGTAGGATGCTGCACATGGTCAGTGTCATACCGGCCTGGACTACATAATCGGAGAGCTCATCTATGTCTCTTTTCATGTAGTCTGGGGAGGTACATCTCAGGTCATTCACGCCAGCATGGACAATGACTGCATCATATTTATACTTGCTTTGGGGTGACCTGCGTACTTCTGTTATGTGGCGTATTGTAGCAGCCTACAGGCAGCTTACTGTACCCTTTCCCTTGTTCAGTCTGGTGAGTGGGACAGCAGTGTGTCTGACTATGGAGTCACCTATTACAACTGTATCAGGCATGTTGTTTCTCCTTCTGGCCTGTGACTGTTTGGCACACCAGCTTTGTGAACTATGTGTTGCATGTACTATGTTTGGAGGTAGTGGTTGCTTGGGTGTCTGCTTTGGAGGCCTCTGTTGATGTGGTGTGTTTGTAATTAGGACCTCCGGGAATGTTCTTCTGTGTTTATGTCTTTGGTTTGCAGTTGTGATAGGTCTATGTGAGACTGGGTTTGTGGTGTGTGTGGTTACCTTCTCCTCCTGACTAGTTCTGACAGTACTGAGTTGAGAGAGCTCAGCCTCCGGTTTGGATAAATGGTTGCTTCTCTTATATATATTTGTATTTCTTGGGGGGAGGTGAGGGTTGTCTGTGTACTTGGGGCAGGTGTAACATTGCCTCAAGATTCACATATTCAACTTGTTGTAGCTGGCCTTAGTGGATTGTATGTGTGGACATATTTTATTGCCATACTACTGATCAGTGATTACTTCCCTTTTTATGTTTGCTCTGTCATGTAGTAGCTTCCTCATTCCCTTGCATGGTTTGGTAATGGCTGGAGTCCACCATGCCAGATGCCTGCGTGTATGGCATTGTGTCTTGGTTTTATTTGGGATTGCATAATCCAAGCATTCCTGGCAGTGTTCATGGAATGCCTGTATAACAGGTTCTGAGGTGTGGCCCATATTTTGCACCTGCACGGGGCCTTTAATGGATTCCACATCAGTTTGGTGGAGTGCAACTTTTGCTTTACACATGTTTTTCACTGTGGTTTTCTGGCAAGGGACTGTGGTCAGGATGTGTATATCCGGTGTGATTACTCTATGGTCTGGTCTTACCAGTGAGGGATACACTTTTCATCTTGCCATCCAGTACCCATGTTGCTGATTATCACATCCAGTATGCTTACCCCTCTTGTGGGAGTAGTACGTTGTTCCTGGGCATTTTGGTTTATGGATTCTAGGAACTTTTGTCCTACAGTGTTGGAGCTAGTATAATGCTCCCAGACTATGTTTGGGTATTTTTAGTCACCCAATATAATGTGGTTTGGAGGGCTTGATATATTCATGTATTCCAACATAGGCCAAGTGCAGTTCCTGGTGTTAGGACGGTAGTCTGTAGCAGGCTATAAACTGGGAGGCAGTTTTAGCCACTGTTACTTGACCATGGCTTGTCCATGCTGCTTCTTGTTGTGGTACCAACATGGGGGTGTGGTTATCCTTGACAATTATTGCTAGTCACCCTCCTTTTGTAGCTTGTTCCATGTTTTGAGGCTGTACAACACAGTATGAGGTGTAACCTGGTAGTGTTAGGGTTCTGTTGTAAGCCTTGATCCAGTTTTCTGTTACAGGACAGATATCAACATTCTCCATACTGGGGGAGTTTAGACTGCATGCATCTTGCTGTTTAGACTTCTGGCATTGGGTGGCACTACATCTAGGTTCTTATCCCTTGTCATACCTATGGAGGTGGGTTTGTGTTTTGACCCTTACCTATTCAAGGCACGCTGTGGGTAACAACAGCCTTTGCCAGTATCCATAAGGCCTGGACTGATAGGTGCACACCACCCCTAGCAGGTGGAGCATCATGTCATGCTCAGCATGTCATCCCAGGCTGGCACACATTGGATCCCCTTTGACTAACTTTAGTACTTCAGCCAATTATTGTAATTGATCATCTCATCATCATGTTGTGGCATCATGCTTGGTGAGGGTAGGATGTTAGTCAGGGTCATCAAGTTTGCATATACTACATGGTGTTACATTGCTTAACACATGGCATTCATGCCTCAGGTGGTGCTGCAGGGGCTTTTTCCTCCCCGTTTTGATGAGTCAAGGTTTATAAAACCACCTAAAAGGCTTACACGGTCCGTGGAAGACAGTAGGGGCATGTCCATAGGCCGAGCCCTGCAAGCGGACACGCCCCCAGAAGAGTAAAAGTCCCAGTAAACCCCACGACAGAGCCCGTGTAAATGTGAATAAATACAACACAACACATGCCCCCACAGACTACGAACATAAAATGTACACATGAACATCTTATATTTTTTTTTTAAATTGTAAAGATGTTTTCCCGTGAGTGCGCTCGTTTGTCTTGAGGCGTGCCCTAACAACCACAGTTAGCAGTCAGTGGAAAAGCATATGAGAACTAAATATGCAAAGTAAGCCATGAAGAAATAGGGTAGCGGTAGAGACGTCAGCTGAAGAGCAGGCAGTCATGGGTCGAGCCCCCCCAACATCAATTTTTATTTTTAGTGAAATAAGCACGAAACAAGTCCCTGACATATATGTACACATATAAAATTATATTTTATGTAAAATGTAATGAAATGGGCCATATATTTTGAAGAAATGTGAGATAACAAAATAATAAAAAATGTCAGATGTGCCTATAGCTGAGCTACAGTTTAACAAGTTGAGTGCATCTGCCCATAGGTGAGCAGTGGTTTAACAGGTGTAAAATGAGTGCCCGTAGGTGAGCAGTGGTTTGACACGCTGAAACTGTGTGCCCATGGCTGAGTTGAGCGTAATATGCGTGCTGACAGCCAAATGACGCGTAAACCAGCGTAACCCGTTTAGCGGGCTGCGCACCACGCCAACAAGATAACCGACGGGCAACGTTGAGCAAGCTGTAACAAAACTGCCTTTACACAGACACACCTCCTAGCCTGTGTAGACAGTCATAAAATATAAAAAGCAGTGGCCAGGTTTGAACCCAGGATACCATGCACCACTAAGCCATGACAGTTGCGCTTAGAAATGCAGTAATAGCATATATATAAGAATGAATAGAAAGAGGAGCATGACAAAGCAGGTTTTGTGAAGCTGATACAATTCCAAAATGACCAATCACAGATAAGTGCGTGAAAAACGGCATATATAAGCCCCATAGGCGGGAATACACAGCATAACCGATTGTAGAACCGACTTGCAGCCAGAATGTCAGGTGTAGGTGAGGGTAGTTGCTTTCGAGCACAGAGGTGGGGTGTTGAGGAGTCCAAATATATGGTTTGGCTCCTTGTCCACAATCATGAGGCCCAACTCATGCGGGGCCAGGTCCTGTGGGGAGCATATAGGGCTGAGGCGTGGGACTGGTTGGCTCATGATCTCACCAGTGCCACAGGGATACCAAGGACTGGTGATCAGGTCCATCACCACCATGCGGACCTGAAGAGATGGAAGCAGGACCAACTGAACCGTTGGCTCCAGGAGGCCTGGCAAATGCCCAACGCCCCACTACTAAGTTACATGTAATTATTTATGTAAGAAATTAACCTAGCTGATATTATGGAGATGTGTATTCCAATATTACTTTATTTATATTACAGCTGCAGGTGTCCGTTCTGCGAACCATAGAGCCTATGGCGATAGGCTGGCACGGTTGCGCCACCAGGCAGGTCAGTAATCCTATCCCTGTAACTGTAAATAAATATATAAGTATGACAGTTAGCAAAAGAGTGCAGTGTAGTCACTAATTAATAAAATGTGCAAGTAACAGTGTAAGAGGGTTTGCAAGTATTGCTTGATTACAAAAGTGTGATGCAGTCTGTAATCCAAACAGAAAAATGAAACAAGTATGAAATAAAGATGTCCCACCTGTAATATAATACTACATAACCTGCAGCAGGCTGAAAAGTACAGCTGCAAAAGCTGAGTAAAACACATGTGTGAAATATATCCCTGTTGAAATACAGAAACATGACAGAAGTGAGACTGTTGGAAAGGATTGTTATAACTACAGGTAAAACATGTCAATAAAGCCTAGAATTAAGTACCATCCTGAATTGTAAAAATAGAACAAGTGAGAGTGTGAGAAAGAGTTATGAATCCACCAATAAAGTAGTAATAACTCCTGAATAAAGTATACTGCAGTCAGTACAGAATGAAATGAATGTGACAAGCAGAACACATCAGTAACATGCGTTGAAAATGTTACCGCCCAGCTGGAATGTATCCCAAAATCTGGATATGTTGCTCTCAGTCTGCAATATGCAGATAGTATGGTTGTCTGAAATACCAAACATCCACAGTTGTCTATAGCTATATAAAGCAAATGTAGCAGGATGATGTAGCTGAACAGAGCCAGATATGAATGTGTATGAATAAAAATGAAAATGTATATTGATGTAGCAGTAACATTCCTATCACCAACTTGAAGTAGTTATCACATAGGAAACTGTAGGCAGAACTGTAGTGTGTATATATCTGCTGCTATTAGAAATGTACAGCATATGTATTGGTATTTGAAGTTGTTAATTAAATTTTCTTCACCCTACCCTATAACCACATATAATCCATTCCACGTGAAATTGGTATGTGCAATCACAATTAACACCCCTGGACATTTGTCCTGTTGGTTCATACATATTTGCATGTACGTTGATGCATCTTCCCTGTTCATACATCCAAACCTGATGGCCTGTTGCCATCAATCAACCCTGCATGTTGTTGGACTGTGTATTGCTGTTCAAAATATGCATGTGTTATGCTTGCTGTTCAATGGTTTGAATATCTGGGTGTTTGGTTAATGGGAATACTAATGCATGCTGTTACAACTAATTGTGAATGGTATTGTACGTTACTAACCCAAACTGTCATGACATAATGCAAAACATAGGACGACAGGGAAGGCGGGTTCCAGCGGACCCACCTCTCCCTCCTCAGCTGGCGAGTGCACCTGGCAGTAGTGCCCAGGCCGGACCCTCCTCCGGTGGCCCTGTGCCACCTGCGGGTGGAAGCGCTGCAGGGGATGGGGCTCGTCCTCCCTCTGCAAGTGTGGCCGGAGGAGAACATCCACTCACCCTCCATAGTGTCCAGACTGTGGTGCATAGGGAGATCCGGGAAGCTGTTCTTGAGCCCCTACGCCAGCTTGAGGCACAGGTGGCACAACTAATGGGTGTGTCTGCTGCCCAGCCTACACAGCCCCCAGTACAGCCCCATCCTGGGCCGTGAAGGCACAGTGGCAACTGCCCATGGGTGGGGATATCAGTTCCACTGTTGCCATCTGTGGGTTCATGGCCTCTAGATATCCAAACATCCATCCCATCAATTGTGTAACCCCCCCACATGTCATACACCGCCCCTGTATGCATCTTGTTTGTCTTGTCTGTTAACCTACCCAACCTACCTCCCCAGCTATACTGACTTCCTGTACCTGACATACCACTCTCACCTGAAAAAAAAAAAAAAAAAAAGAGCACTCTGTACCCACAAAAAAATTACGCCCCATACATAGCTGCCCATTTCACACACATGTCTGCTGGACATGTAAACTGTCAATTACAATTGGCTGTACAACAAGTATTATTGTTGTCCTTACACCTCTCTCAGGGGTGGAAGGTTTCAAATGTCACACCAAATTACAAACATATGCACAGCTGTTGCTGATGAAGAAATGGGCAGCTATGGGCCTTACCTACATCCCTCCTGCAAAACCCGAGCTTGTTTCCCTACTGTCTTACCCTCTTTGTGACCCCTTTTTCACCACTTTCCTGTCTCCCCATTTTCATTTCTTTCAAAGAAAATAGCGTGGGTGTGCGCAAGAGTAAGCACTTTTAAGCAGTTGTAAGCATTTGTGCGCGGAGCTGAACACCAGTGTGCATGCGTGAGCTCCGTGCAAACCAGCGCTAACCTGGTTATAACTGCTTAAATGTGCCTTGGTCACTCTGAATGACAAGGCCTGTAGTCTGCTCAAAAGCAAAATAAAATCCCACTGTGAGTCCCGAACCCAGGACCTTGGAAACAGTAGTCTGCATGACTTACCACTAAGCCATAACTGTTATATAAGAACATTGTGCTACAATAAATATATCATGTAATAGTAGGAATTAATGTAAAGGGAATATAGGATGTGTAGTACACAAAACATGTCATGTATATTTATTGTCAAATGTAGTGGATTTCTAGAATAGTAGTGTGTGAACAGAAACAGCCATGCTAGTTGGTAGCTAGTAGGTAATAATGTCACTGTAGCACCTTGCAAGCCACACACATACTCACAACAGGATAATCACTGCCCATACCCCACAACCTCTTACAAGAACACATCTGGACTAAGTAATAAAAAATGTATAGCAAAGGCACAAAAACTGGGACACATTCCAAATAATGCTCCAACAAACTTAGTTGAGAGAGTAACACGTTCTGCATTTTGTTGGATCCTGGAAAGGGTATGAAGTCTGAAACGGAAATGTTTGTCACTATAGTCTGACTTGAGCCCAGAGTGATTTGCCAGAAAATGCTGTTTATGAGATATGGACCAAAATATGAGGCAAAAATGTGGACAACCTGCAAATATCTGTACACTTGAGAGGTCTGACACTGCCATATTTGAATAGTTAAGAGCCTAGACATAGCAACAGTGACTGAGTTACAGGGATGCCCCACAGACTCCCTGTGAAATGTACAAACAGTAGGCAGAAAGGTGTTACAACACATGCAATGGTAACTATGAAGTACTGAAAGTATGCACCACTTGCATGTCGGAAATAGTGTAGTAATACATATGCTCATGCTAACCCACAGTCACAACTGCAGAATACCAGGCAATTTAATGGGTGTACCCCACTGATATGTACCATTCCATGAGGCAGATAAAAGATGCACCTGAGAGTCTCTGGGGCCTGCTCAGCAGCATACTCAAATTCCCTAATAGATGTCAAGGCCCACACCATGGCCAGACCACACTGCATGCAGTAACACCCTAGCAGATATAGCAAGCATTCCAATGTGTGAATGTACATGGAAATTAGGAAAGCCACAACAACACACTACAGTCAAGACACCTAGCAGGCATACGAGTAGTGAATGTAATGGGCAAATATTGAAGCCATAGCAACAAAGTGCAAGAGCTACTGCTATATACCAGTTATACCACATGTCCCACAGGAAAGCACACACACCCACATTAACAGTAGTAGTAGTCTTAGGTGTCAGTGTACATACACACTTAGTACAGGAAACTGGAGAAATGAATGGAGAAATGTTAATCTACAACACAGCCAGAAATTTGAGAGAGATACTAACCTTTACACTCACAGTACAGTGTCCACAGCATGCCAGCATGGTCCCTGCCCTTAAACTCTGAAAGGGCTACGCCTATCTCACATACCTTTTTATAGCACTGTCCTGGAATCACAGTGAGAACTGCAATCAGTACACAACTGGCTGCATGCAATTAGCAAATGCTGGCTAACAATTGGTGCAGAGGCCATCACATGGACATATGCAGATACCTACTAAAGCATGCTGTACTCCCTGTCCACACATGCAATACTTTCATTGCACCCTGTGGAGGTAGGGAGAGACAGAGAGAGAGAGAGACAGAGAGAGAGAGAGAGAGAAAAAATAAAACATACACAAACAAAACCAGTCATCAAAACCCACTCGAAAGCTGCCAACTGCCAACTGGAGCAGCAGGACACCAAACCAAACGGCAATGCAAGCAGCTGTGACAAACACAGGTAATGTAAAGTAATACTTTAAAAGTCTACATACTGTGAACCCTCCATATGTGTCATTGGTCTGTATCCATATGTATATGAAGATGTGCATAGGGCAGGGGACATACAGCAACTATCAGTGAAGGCTGCACATACATATGTATGTGAGGGCATCTATGTGCACATATCAATGTAGGTTGAATGTAGGTTGTAGTGCAATGTACAAAGTAGGTTTCACATTTATGTATGTTTAGCAGTATGTTAGTGTGTGTATACAGTTTTGTAAACAAACATGTTGATATACCTATATATCATATGGATACGTATGTATGTCAATATATGTATGTGTATATATATATATATATATAATATGCATATATGTATACATACATAGAGAGGGATGTAGGAATACATAGACAGATGTAGATAGATAGAATATGTAGAAACATATATATGTAATACACACGTACAGATATAGATATATGTAGATACATATACATAGACAGACAGATCTGACTATCTACAGATATGACTGTATATGATGATCTCACACTCCCCTGTCCCACTCCCTCTGTCCTCTCACCCCTCTCTGTCACACCCCCTCTCCATATCTATAGCAATATATGTACATCGATACATATATATGTGTATATGTATACAGACATATATATATATATATATATATATATATACATACATATACATATATATATATACACATATATATATATATATATATATATATATATATATATATATATATATATAGAGAGAGAGAGAGAGAGAGATGTATATATATTCTGAGTGAGGCACATGTGTACAGATGTATTGCAACAGGTGCCTGGTGACAAAGGCATGGAGTGAACACCAGTGTCGAAACTGGAGTACCATACCCCATTTCAAATCACCTACACCAGTAACCACCAGATATGTGATTGGCTGCCCACCACTGCATGTGTCAGGGGTGAACAGGGTCATAAATGTGTACAATAGTCCCCCCAATGATAGTCACAGTGGCACAATATTCCTGGAATACCTGCACATGGTATGTGTCAGCAGACATAGTGTGTCAGCTATGGACATGTAGGTCAGTGTACCCCTCCACACCACACAATGGCTGCCACGGTATGTACCTCACATGATAGCTACAGATATGGAGAAGGACACAGTGACATGTACAACACTGTGACAATGCACTCAAACACATTACCAATGCACAGTGACTGACAACACCACAGAGTACACACATACTACCCACATAGAGGTTACCACTCCTGGATTTACATACTTAAGTCACACCCATGACAGATGTCCAACAACCATAGTAGCACCTCACACCATCCACAACCTAAATTACTGCTGTGTGTCGTCCATGACACCACAGTAGAGAGCACATGGTGGAGGTACAGGTTCCTACCCACAGATAAGACATACCCTGCAATAAACCACACAGCATTAAGAAGCAAGACTCCCCATGAGTACATGTCACACATACCCCTGCTGAATGTTAGTCAGATAGGTAATATGCCATATGAGTCACCCTGTGTAACTGTTTGACAGGAGCAGGTACCATCACATCACATGTGTCACAATGGTCAGGGTAGCAGAACAGTATGCTGCTGTAGTCCCAGGGGCAATAGCATATTGTATTGCATTGTATTGTAATGTATTGTATTGTGTTGTATTGTATTGGTATGTAGAGGTGCCTCCTTAGGTGGAGTGGAACCACTGCTCTTGATGCGCCAGTGTACAGGTACATATCCTGTAGTCAGGCTAGTGTTACATAGCACTTCTATATGTGTGTTTAGCTCCTCTTGGAGTTCATGTAGCATGCAACCGGGATACCATCAGGTCCCATTGATGCTGTGTTTTCTGCTTTCCTGAAGGCTCTCACCTGGACATCTGTGATGACAGGAGGTTACAGTCAGCTGGGATAAGTATGTCTTAGTTTGGGGGAGAGGGAGGGGGGAAACATGCACTGAACCTGTCTGCCACAATGTTGCCAATATCTGTGGGTTCAGTGAATTATTTGTTATTGTGTACTAACTATGAGCATATTGGAGGGTTTCTGACCAGGTTTCTAACATAACTGAAGAAGGCCTTGTGGTTATCTGTAGTGTCCCCATTGATTTCCCTCTCAAAGTTGCCCATGGATGTTTGTATGAGAGAAAATAGCTCTTTACTAGTGCTGATCAGACATGCCTTCCCTTTATGGAATTATGCTCTGTCTTGCAGTAGCTTCCATCTTTTGTTATACAACCTGTCTATGGCTGGGGTCCACCAGACAGGATGCTTTCCCTTTGTGGTGAGTGTCTTGGTCTTATATGGGATTGCATGATCCATGCATTCTCGGAGATGTCCGTAGAAATCATTTGTGAAGGAGTCAGCATTGTGGGTTGTGTCTTCCTCTGGCCCAGTGGGCTTAAAGGATACCATGTCAGTGTTACGAAGTGTAAAGTTTGCATTTGAAATGTTATTCACTGTAGTCGTTTGTGCTGGTGGTGGAGGTGGGATATGTATATCCAGGGCAATTAGTTTGTGGTCAGCTCACAGTAGTTGATGATATACCCCATACAGTACCTCGATACAAACCCCCAGAGTGAGGAGGTGCTTTGGACCTGAATCAGTGTTCTGACTGCTGGGGTTTGGTAGTATGTTGTATGGAGTGTGCCAGGTACTGTTGCACAGTTGTTGGCTGAGCACTGATACCTGGCCATTTACATGTGTATCCACCAATAGACAGACAGATGCTATATATGTGAGATATGTTGTATCACAACAGTCGAGTAGCATGTGTAGTATGTTTGCCAAATTCTGCTGACATATTTTGATGATATCATGTTATTTCCTTTTTCAGGACCATGGCTCACCAGCGCAATCCAGCGTACTCTGCAGCTGAGGATGAGGAAATACACCAGAGCCTGGTGCAGGATTATGCAATACTCTTTTCCCACACCAGCCAGAATCAGCAGGAGAGGGCTGCACTGTGGCAAGACCTGGTCCATCGGGTAAATGACACAGGCACGCATAATAGGACATATGAGCAGGTACGACATCACTGCAGTGATTTAATCAGAAATGTCCATCAGCGTGCGTCGGATATCCACAGGCAACAGGTTGCCACAGGTGGTGGGGTGGCTACACATTCCCCACTCACCAGACTGGAGGGACTACTCATAAGTGTTGTGGCTCCAGCCCGCCAACAACAACAACAACAGCAGCAGACCTGCATTATGATGGAGGCTGGAGCCACACAGCACCAAGACTACTAGCGTGCAGGTAATATGCCATATGTATAGTTGACTGTTGTGTACACTGGTAGTTAATGCATGTGTGAGGTTTGTAGCTGTCATCATAGTATTTAATGTGCAAGTGTGATATTCTCAATATCAGCAGCTGACCTGTGAAAGGCAACTGTTGTACTACTGACCTGTATCATACTCAGTAACAATGGCACAGTTGTGCCCACTGACATTAATTTCCTCACTTCTGCAGGTCCCTCCGGTGTAACAGCAATGCAGCCTATCCATGCTGGTGAGTGTGTATTAACAATACCTTTAATAGTCTTGATTGTAATAGTAATATTAGGCTCACTTAGTAGTGCTCTGTATATGCATGCAGGTGTGTCTGTGTCTGTGTGATGATATCTCGCATACTGAGTAGTGTGCAAGTGTGCAACTGTGTGCAAGTGTGCAACTGTGTGCAAGTGTGCATGTGTGCACCTGTGCATGTGTGCATATGTGCATGTGTGCACCTGTGCATGTGTGCACCTGTGCATGTGTGCATGTGTGCACCTGTGCATGTGTGCACCTGTGCATGTGCGCATGTGTGCATGTGTGCACCTGTGCATGTGTGCACCTGTGCATGTGTGCATGTGTGTATGTGTGCACCTGTGCATGTGTGCATGTGTGCACCTGTGCATGTGTGCATGTGTGCACCTGTGCATGTGTGCATCACTGGTAACATTGTGCAGACATTGTAAACTGTGTTTCCAGTTTCCCTCCCACAGGTTCTGGTGCTGCTCTGGTGTCATGCAGCAGGGAACCTGAATCAGGTGCCACGGGTACTGATAATGATGACATCTGTGTAATGGCACAGGAAGGTATGCCAGGGTCCGTCAGTGGTCAGCCAATTGACAGTACACAGCTGTCAACCCCATCAATGCGCACAGTCATCCTGCCAATACACCCTTTGTCACCAATGTCCCTAGGTGATGGACAGGATACAGTGGGCATTGACCAGGGTAATGTGGTATCTGTGGCACATGCTTCCCCACACAGCAGCCATGGGCATGGCCCTGAGATGGTACCACACAGACAGATGTCCAGGGGTTCTCGTGGGAGCATCCGTGGGCGTACTGCCTCTGTCAGACGTGCCCACAGAGGTCTTCCAACCTCAGCTATGTTTCGGGCTGTCATGCAGGCACAGTCACGTATGGAACGGTACACCAGACAGGGTCTGAGGGAGCTGACAGCATGTCGCACAGCCATGACTGACAGTATGCGTGACATTGCGGCTGCCATCCGTAATTTCACCAATGTCACAGACAGATGTTGTGGGGACATATTAGAACGGTTCCACAACTACATGTCCATGAGCCAGGGCAATGGTGGATGGTTGAGGCATCGACGTGGGCGTATGCCAGCAACAGAAGCAGCTGGCAGTCGTTGCAGATGACAACAGGGCTGCGGCCACCCCCATAGTGCCAGCAGCAGCCCCAGCAATGCTGGGTCTATGCTGTCATCAGACCACCCCAGGAGACCACGTGCACATGGCTCTGGACGGGCCCGACAGGGATCTGTGTCCAGTCAATGAACACCTACTTCTGATGACAGTACCCAGTCTGGATTGGTACCGGATACAGTCCGTAGCACCCCTGCAAGGCACAGGTACTGTGTCCGTGGCCAGAGACCCTGATCTGTATGACCTGGCAGGTACAGTCTGTGGCTGTCCACAAACACCGGTATATGACAGCCATGAGGTGGAACTGTGTGCATCCATACACACATGCAAATTGACAACACCTAGGGCTACCGCATAGATGCACACACTGCATCAACATTGCCCCACCTTGTACTGCTGTCCCTCACCAACACACATACACATACATGTCAATTGGTGGTATCAGTGGCAGACTCAGGCATACCAAGTTCACACCATGTGCATATGATGAAACTGTGCCACCTCCTGCAATTTGTAACATCAGTGCAGGTACAGGTTAACATGTTGCTGATGCACAGGGTGACTACATAGATGTGTAGTAATAGTATCATGTTGTTAACAGTACTGTGTGCTGATATAATTGTGGGTATATCCCAGCATGCCTGATGCAGTAAGGGTATGATTGTCTTGTACTGTTGTCTACACCCATGGTAAGTACCATAGTGTATCATCTGCACATGTTGGCATACTGGTGGTAAGGATGTCAACAGAAGGCTACATACATGGGTAGAACAGGGGATAAGGTAATGAATGTATTGATATGCAATGATGGACATGTAAACTGCAAGTGGCATGTTGCCCACACTGGACTCTACAATGCGGATGTTTTAGGATGATGATATGTGTGCAGTACTACACGACTGGTACAGGACACACAGGAGCACCCTAGCACTGCAAGCTCACATCTCATACCATGCTAGACAGCCCCAACACACAAAACTAACTTTCACAGGAGGGAGAGTCCCCATAAAAATGTCAGGGATACTGTGGTGGCAGGACAGGTAGCATACATCCTACTAAGTATGGAACCACTGAGTGAAGGCTCAGTGTATGTTATTTGACATGTGTATTACTGCAGGTATGAGCACCTGGGTTTCCATCCAGTTATTGTACATCCTGATAGTACATGGTCTGTACACTTGTGTGCACTGAGACTGGACCCTAGCCATCTGACCTGTGTATTTCCATGTACATGTGTATAGTGCCTGCATATTTGCACTGTTACCTACTGGAAGTGGTACAGCTTGTTTGTTGTACAATGGACTACATGCAGCCCTGTTTACTGTAGCTTTGTTTGCATGCATGTTTGCTTACAGTTACCCTGGAACACTGATCCCACCTGCAATGCAGATTTACAGAGCTTCTGTGGACTCCTAGTGACATCTGCATAGCTTACTATATGTATGTCCATGTCTCACTTGACAGAACGTCACTGTTTGTCCTGTTCACATGTACGTTGCCTGTGACACATTGCATATGACTTACCTGGCATTTGACCACGTGAGCAGTCATATATGCCAGTGCTAACTAATCACAGGCACTACACCCTCACATACTCACCTTCTGTACCTTGTTCCCCATTGGCCCTATGTGCTGTTAATCACCATGGCAATCACAATACTATGGTAGCATGTGCAGAGGTCACTTGTCAGTCACCTCTATGGTACAGTTGTGGAATATATAAGTCATGTGGCAATGTCACAGCTGCCACATGTACACAGTCAACCCTCTCCCCTACACATGGACGTACAACACATGTATGAGATGCAACCACATAGCCAAACTGGGGACTAAGCACTCTGAACCCAGTACTGGCATAACCTGTCAGGTGGCATGAAATACTCCAGTGACTACAATACCAGTCTGATGTAGACCTACACTGACAGCAATCCAAACACATGAACACACTGGGCCATTCGTGGAGCCTTAGAATAGCATCCTGCCTGAGCAGTAGACACCTCTGCAGCTGGCACACAGGCATACGTTAAGCCGGAACACAGCACGTGCAACACATAGCACACAAATCCTGTGTGCCAAACAGTCACAGCCTGTATGGCTAGACAACACACCTGCTACAGTTGTGTTAAGTACCTTTATTGTCCGGTACAGTGAGGTCCCGCTCACCAGACTGGACAAGGTGAAGGTCACAGTGATATGCCCGTGGGGCACTATGGTCCACCACATAACACAAGCATACAGGTCAGTCAGAGGCATGGACACATATGACTCAGTCATTGTCCATGCCACTATGGCTGACCTGTGATGTACCTCCCTGGACTACATGATAGGGAACATAGAAGGGCTCTCTGAGCATGTGGCACAGGCTGGTATGACCCTAACCTTGGTTGGTATCATACACTCACCAAGAATGCTGAAGTATTACTGAATGCTGATGAATTACTGTCACTACAACACCCTAGCTGAAAGGTTCCTAGCATGTAGTCACAGCATTGCTATGGAACAACTTGTTACCACTCCCACAACAGGTGAAAACATGCAGCACCTGCTCATCAACAACATGTAGACTATATGCCCCAGACCAGATGTGTATCCCTCGCTGCTAGGATGATACCATATACAACTCACACTGTGTATACACATACCACATGCAGCACCTGCACAGAAGACCACAGTCATAATGTTATCCAGTGCAAATACCATGTATTCACATGTGGCAGGCGTCAGACATGGGAACTATTGAAGGTCACAGGTACATATGTGTATTTGGCACACACATACATCATCTGTGTCCATTGCCATTACTGGTTTAATCGATGTCATGCATTATTGTGAACAACAACCCACACACATGGGCATTCTGTGTGACAAAAACACGTGGCATGTGTGGAATTCAAAGCCATAACTAACTGTGCTATGACAGTAGTGAGAGACGCAGTAGCAGAGCACGCTATTTGCATTAGTAGGAGATTTGCCCTCTTCTGCTGTACTTGTAGGGTGCTGACATCATCTCTGTGTAGAGATTGGAATATGCATCAGCTGGTGTGTTGTACTGGTTGCCAAAAGGGTCAGTTCTTTCACACATTTCCACCCCCCCACACACACACTTGCAGGATTCAAACCCCTACCTAACTATGATATGACACTCAAGACGGACACATTAGCTGAGCGCGCTGTTCACATTACTGGAAGGCTTCCCTTCTCCTGCTGTACTTATAGGGTGCTGACATCATCAGTGTTTAGAAAGGGGAATGTGCATCCTGTAGTGTGTTTTCCCAGTTGCCAAAAGAGACATTTCCCTCACATAGAATTGCACACACACTAACTGCTCTCACCCAAACACACACACTTGCCATTTGCAGGATTCAAACCCCTACCTAACTATGTTATGACACTCAAGATGGATGCATTAGCAGAGCACACTATTCACATTAATGGGAGGGTTCCCTTCTCCTGCTGCACTTATAGGGTGCTGACATCATCAGTGTTTAGAAAGGGGAATGTGCATCCTGTAGTGTGTTTTCCCAGTTGCCAAAAGGGACATTTCCCTCACACAGAATTGCACACACATGAACCCCCCTCACCCAAACTTGCAGGATTCAAACCCCTACCTAACTATATTATGACACTCAAGATGGACGCATTAGCGGAGCACGCTATTCACATTATTGGGAGGTTTCCCTTCTCCTGCTTTACTTATAGGGTGCTGACATCATCAGTGTTTAGAAAGGGGAATGTGCATCCTGTAGTGTGTTTTCCCAGTTGCCAAAAGGGACATTTCCCTCCCACAGAATTGCACACACACTAACCCCCCTCACCCAAACACACACACTTGCCATTTTCAGGATTCAAACACCTACCTAACTATGTTATGACACTCAAGACAGACGCATTAGCGGAGCGCGCTATTCACATTACTAGGAGGTTTCCTTTCTCCTGCTGTACTTATAGGGTGCTGACATCATCAGTGTTTAGAAAGGGGAATGTGCATCCTGTAGTGTGTTCTCCTAGTTGCCAAAAGGGACATTTCTCTCACACAGAATTGCACACACACCAACCCCACTCACCCACTGAGCATTTGCAGGATTCAAACCCCTACCTAACTATATTATGACAGTTGAGGGAGACACATTAGCAGAGCGCACTATCCGAATTACTGGGCATCTGTTCTGCACCTGCAGTATTTATAGGGTGCTGACATCATTATTTCTACAGTGGTATGTACATCTAGTACTACCTGTCAGGTGGGGGATAGCATATATATGCATTTGCAGCCACCTACTTCAGGGTCAGATATGCACATCAGCACTGGCAGGTTATGTTCTATACCATGCTTTGTGACCACAGGACCTGTAACACACAACACAACCAGTTCGGACCACCCCTCCCTTATCCAGGACACACACTTTGCTTCCCTGGGAACAGTGCCAAGATATGAAGGTGTTCACATACACCATTCCAGTTGTTAACATCAGGTACAGGTATATTGTGTGTGGGAACTACTCAGGCCTCTACAACATTACCCTACAGCCAGTACAATTTGTGAGTCCATGTGCTATGGCATAACCACTCACCACAGCCACAAGGGGGAATACATATTGCACCTGACCACCTGCAACATGGGTACTCACTGTTCCACACCAGAGGTAGACCACCATTGTTGATATCTGACCATACCCACCTTTCCCTGGACATCCATATCCCATCCCCACCTCCAGGCAAGGTTGTCACTGCAAACAAAGTGTATTTATCAAAAGCAGACTTTACACTTGTGAAGACTGGGGTGGAAGACTTCAAAGGACCCATGCTGGGGGAGTATACAGGCCACTCTGCATAATCCTTGACAATTGCATTCTATGAGCATGTGGAAGGTTTGCATTGATCATGCTATCCCAAATATACCCATGACTCCTCCACAACAGGACACCTGTCAGGTGTACACCAGCCATATATGAGCTGTCCAACAGACAGAGTGAGCTAATACATTGCAGAGCAGTAGCCCACAGAGGGAGGACATCTCTGAACAGTACTGGCATGACACTTCAATCTCTCATAATCATCACGACAAAGTGTTGACAGTGAAATTGTCCAGACACTGCAGATAAGGCTCCCCTCAGTCTGTTATTGATGCCCACTTACTGTTAGAGGTCCTCACCAACCCTCTTCCAGCACACACCAATAACATGGATGTGGCTTAGCAAATTCAACCCCTGGGATCTCCACTGTGTCCCTGCTTGACGGAGGCACAGCACACTAGCCTCACGGTGCCTTATGTGACCTACTTTACAGTGGCACAGTAGCCTACTGTACTGGGGAGGCAGATGCCAAGCACACTCTGGCTAAGCTGTCATACCCTAGGGTAAACAGCCTAGTGTTGACCTCTACACCCATATGTTTAATTGTCAGATGCACAATATTTGTTGCTGCTAGACTGTTTGCAGGTCTTTATTGCCATAGCATTCCCTGTTTCTATGAACAACTTGTGTATCTGTGGAAGATGTTTGAATATGAGAGGGATCCACTATATCACTTATGTCTCTGTAGTCATTTAACTGTGTGCACTGGGCAGATTGCTGTAATGTGGTTGGTTCCTGGAATAACACGTACAAATACCAGATATGTGTGGCCAACTGCTAAACTGAGATTTGGCCTAAATGTGTGAGCATGCCCAGTTCAGGCATTCCATGGCATGTTGCCTGACATATGTCTCATTTATCAAAGTTTGCGAGCACGCCCAGTGTGAGCTTTCCATATGTTGAACTCTGCAGCCCACCACATTTGTGGATGAGTGTGAACTTCAAAATATCTCACGTTTATGGTTGTGTGTTGTGTGTCATGCTGTGTACTTACTGTCCAACTGCTTTGTGTCTGAACACAACAGGGATTATACTGTGCCTGCAGGGTTTGCATGGGATACTTTGCATACAGTTGTCAACATCCTTTCATTCTGACCTAACACTGCAGTACCGTATTGTGTACTGGTTCAGTACTTTCACTGTGGTGGACAGTATCCTGGGCTTTAGTCCTATCACTGCTTTACATTTTCATAGTGAGCACAACAGACTGGTTAAGGGCCAGTTGTGCACATCTGACCATGTTGCATTATGTTCAGATATGAACTACTTAAACCAGGCTTGTCCAACATTGGTAGTGTATTCCACAACATAGGTGTACATTGGCAAACACTAGCCATGTGCCCTAGGCCATTTCTAATGCTAGTCGGAGAGTGTGTTTGTCCTTCGACACACATTGTAACTGGAGTTTGCCATGACATATGTCATGGTTAGTATACTGTGCCTCCATCTACCCATGACATAACAGTGATACCCAGGGTAAACCTACCATCTCCCATCCACTCATCAAGATTCCTCTTGAGGAGAGTCGGTGAGTGACTCTCTGGCTAACCTGTACTGGGAGTTTACTCAAGAGTGGGGGTGGCTTCTGTGTTATGGATCATTCAGTACAGCTTGTCCTATGTATGTCAGTGCTGGGGTTCAGGTCTCATGTGCATAGCTCACTGCCATTCAGATTGCACAAGGTGCAGCATGTTCATTGATTGCAGCTTGGACATGGCATTATACATCAGGCACAGCTTGCCTCTGGGTGGGCAGTATGGCAGTGTGTGGAGCTGCAGTTTGTTTAATCAGGCAACACATGGCATCTGTTCAAGCTCTTTGATACTCCTGGTGAGGTACTTTTGGGGACTTTCCAGTTGATGGAGGTGTCTGCTGAGGTACATCCCACAGGGGCTATTGTAGTCAATTGTAACACTGATGAAGGATGCCTGCAGAGCCACAATGACCTCCCCTGATCTAGATCTGACAACCTTCATGATTAGGTGGGTATATGGTATGTTTCTGTAACCACTACAGCCACATGCTTGTCCAATGCAGGATATCTATCACCTTTTGTCCCCAGGTCTCTTATTACATGTTAAGTACTTAATGGGTTAACACTTATGTGGTAATTGGTGGGCACTTATTGTATATCCACAGGGGTTGGCTATACACTTTTCTGCAATTAGCTTGCTGACATGGCTATGGCACCAGTTGTCTGTTTCTATGTGGCCCTTTTGTGGGATGCTTGTGTCAGCTGGAGGGTCAGATATGGTGGCCAGTTTGTAGTCCTCTGCAAACTTGTTCAGACACAGTCCTTCCATGTTGGCCTGTACCTATGGGACATATATACCAAACGAGGGAGGTCCCAGGACCAAGCCTTGTGGGATGCCAGTTATATCTGGTTTGTAGTCTGACATGGCTGCAGCATTTCTGACCATGTCAGTTCTGTCCTTGGTCTGGTTTGCAACCCCTCTACTGACATAGGGATTTATATTTAAGCTGGTGAGCTTATCTATAATGAACACGTGGGGTATTGTATGGAAGCCTTTGCAAGGTCCAGCTACGCTGTGTGGACCACATTCCCCTCATCAATGACCTTAATGACTGTTTCAAATGAGTCAAACATGTTTAAGGGGCAGGATCTGCACTTAAGAAAGCCACACTGGGTAGGGTCCAGTGTCAGTAGGTCCCCAATATCTTTATGTCTGCGGTACATGCTGATCCTTTCCATAGCTTTGCAGACCAAGCTTGTCAGGATTCTGGGGTGGTAGTTTGCAGTATCCATTCAGGCAACACCTTTGTTGAGAAGGACCACTGTTGTTGTACACTGCTCTTTGGGTACATATCCTGCGGTAAGGCTGACATTGAGCAGTAGTATTATTTGGCATTCCATTCTACTTGGAGTCCATGTTGGACTCAGCCCAGGACATCATCTCATACCATTGATGCTGTGTGTTTTGCTTTGTAGATGCTGGCTGTTACCTCAGCATCTGCAATGTCAGGGGGCCAGCACTCTGCTGGGATAGATATTTTGCATTGGGGGGGCGGGTTGCACTGCACCTGTCAGGTTGGATGTTGGCAATATGTGTGTGTGTTTGGTAAGTTGTTTGTAATATTTGAGTGATTCAGAGCATATATGTGAATTCCCAACAAGGTTCCTACCATCAGTTAAGAAAGCCTTGTGATTATCCTTAGTGTCCTGTACAATTTGTATCTTCATAGGTTCATAGGTTCATACTAGGCTATCCGCCCTAGGGCATTTATAAGCCTAGCCAGAGTGTGTGTGGCTTTCGCCACCCCTTGCTATGTGAATATTATGGCCATTTATGATTTACTTTACTGTGCCTCTGTCTGGGTGTGACACAGTGAAGACCCCAGTGTACATCTACGATCATCCATCCACTTGGCAAGATTCCTGTTGAAGAGAGTCAGTGAGGGGCTCTGCCTAACATGGAGTGGGATTCTGTTCCAGGGTGTAGGGAGCCTCTGGGTTATGTATCTGTCCCTCCAGCACATCCTATTTCATTATGTGTTGAGGTTGACATCTCTCACTCTCACAGCTCCGATGGATTTGGGTTTTCTGGGGTGGAGCATGTCCATTACTCCTGTGTTGGACATGGCCTTGTACAACAGGCATACAACGCCTCTGTGTAGGCAGTATGTGACTGCATTCAGCTGGGGTGTCTACAGCCAGGCAGCATATGACATATATTTGAGACACTTTATCCTCTTGGTGAGGTACCTTTGAGGTCTTTCTAACTGCTGCAGGTGTCGGGTAAGGTACATCCCAAATGAGGCATTGTACTAGATTATGGGTCTGATAAGAGAACAGTATAGGGGCACAATGACCTCTGTTGACGTAGATGTGAATCCTTTCATGATACGGTGTCCAATATAGACAGTCTTCCTAGCCACGTTGGCAATGTGAGTGTCACATAACAGGTTACTGTCCACTTGTGTCCCTAGGTCCCTGATTACTCCTTCCATACATAATGGATTACCACCTATGTGGTAATTTGTGAGTACCTTGTTTGGTATTTGGTGAGACATTCATACTGTCCAGTGTCTTCAGGATGGCTGGGTGGGGTTCCTGTGTGTGAGAGTGTGGTCTGTAGCATGTACAGCAGTTTTGCCTACGGTTAGTTGCACATGGGTGGTCTCCGATGCTTCGTGCATTGTCAGTTACCTGGACGTGTGGGTGTCTGTTAGAAAAATATGTATTTGAACATATACAAAGTGTTAGTTTAAAAGCAAATAGTATATAATGCATTTTATTTTATTTACAATATGGCAATAAGAATGATTTTTACATGTAATTGCTTGAAGCTTTGGAGCTGCAGTGTATTTGAACTTTGACCCTGGCAGTAGCCAGCTCAGCAAGATTATGTTTTTCACTAATGATTATTTGCTGGGTCAGGAAAATTAAATGTATAAAGCATTGAAGATTCTTCTTCCTTCCTCTGAGATAATTAGCCTTGTGAGTATTATCAGAGATAAGACACAGCTGCTAAAGTAATGTTGCAAGAAGAACAAAGAAGTATATTACAAGACTGAACCAACTATTGTATTCGAGCGGGCCTGAAACCTTGAAGGAGTAACACTTTACAGAAAGACATTATAACCAACCAGGTGTTTTGCAAGGCTGTATTATTCCCATGGGAAAACTTTTAAAATGTATAACATCAGCTTTTCTTATGAATAGAATATTGTAGACCATAGTGATGTAGGTGCCCTGTGACTAAACACGTCAGTAAAGTGGGCACAGCTTGAATGTAAGACTATATAAAATTGTGTATTTCCTGCATCATGTCAGACAAAACTCTGTACTTGTATGGTTTTTTGCCTCCTGGTGTACACTAGTAAACTTTTGCATCTGAGCCTCCTGTGTTGTTATCGGAAGCCCTCAGACAGCTACAGATCAGAGTGTACCGGTGGCCAAACACTGCGCAGGAGAAGCTACCGAAACGGTTCTTCTTGAAACACAAAGACCTCCGACTGAATTGTCGTTTTGAGAGGCTGGCCACTTTTTGATCTGCGGCCGAAGAGCGGTCTCGAACTGGTTGACCCAGGAGGCTCAGGTAGGAAGATATTTGCCTTTTTTCTGTTTTAGATCAGGGACTAGGTTACAGTAAATGTCATTGTCAGAGATTTGTTATACAGATCAGGGACAAAAGGAAATTACTGTATATTTTGTCAGAGATCAGGGAAACAGAATAAGGTAGGCAGTTATTCTAGATAAAACTGTGTAAGGAATTGAAATACCACGTGGTGAAAAGGGTTACGTAACATTTTCCTTTTAAAATGGGGAATCAGTGCACTAAAAAATCGCGAGATCCGCCCCTAACTGATGACGCAAAATATATGCAATCACAACGGGCAAATAATGTAAAATATTATACAAAATGGGTTAATAAATACGAATTTGACGGTAAACTAAACAAGATTTCATTAGTTAAACTTTTAAAACAGCTTAAATCTGACGCAAAAGGTCAGGCAAAAAAACAACAGCGATTAGGCATTCCTCAGGCACATAGGTGGATTGAGGAAGTAAACCGAAGGGAACAGAAAACTAAAAATGCAAAAACATTATTTTTAGACAAAGAGGATAATAATACAGTAATAGCGATGGCCCCTCCCCCTCCGCCCCCTCCAATGCCTTTTTCAGGATATAAAGCAGGAGGACAAGCTGGTCCACCTCCACGTTATCCTGAAGTTACAAAAGCACTAAAACCATTTGTTAGAGATCCTATTAAAACTAGGTCCAGGACACGTAAAACACTTAGGGACACAGACTTATATCAAATGGGGAGAGAGACACACTAGAAGAGGATGAGGAAAAAATCTGTCCACTAATCGAGGTACCAAATCCTCAGGCAGGACAGGAAGGGCAGGACCCAACTCTCCTAGTATATAGACCATGGACACCGGAAGATATTCGGAAAGCTACAGAGGGAATCCCTCATCCAAAAGTTAATTACACAAAGTTTTTACAAGATTTACAAGGTATGAGACTAAGTTACCACTTGAATGGGGAAGAAGTAGAAAAGGTAGTTAGACAGATTGTGGGTCCAGACTGGCACATAATTTGTGGCACCTGGAATCCTCGTAACGCAGAGCTTAAACCACTCCCACATAGTGACGCAGAATTAGACAACAGAGTGAAAGGTCTTACAGACCGAATTTCTGAAAAATGGAAACCTAAAGCAGATTGGACTTGCATTAATCAATGCATACAGCAAGAGAATGAAACTGTAGATGGGTACTATGGTAGATTATTGGAATGTTTCAATAACCATAGTGGTATGGCTATTCCTGAAAGTCAGACACATAATAGCTTGTATGAACAGCAACTGAAAAATGCGTTTTTGAAAGGTTGCATTGCACCTATCAGTAGCTTTATTACGAAACATATGATAGATCATCGAACAAGCAGGCTACAAGCCTTACTTGAATATGCTAGACATGCTAAAAGACACTTTAATAGTAAAAAAAAAAGACACAGGTCTTCACAGCTGAAGACGGAGCAAAGGTCTTTGTAGTACAGTCGGGTAAAAAGGGTAAAAAAAATACCCAGGGAAATAAACAATCTGACAAAAGGTCAGAAGATTTTAAAGAGAGAAAAAAAAAGGTGAGTGCTTTAAGTGCGGCAAAAAAGGACATTTAGCAAGGGATTGCAGGCTAAATAAAAAGGTGACTACAGAAAATAAAGGTGATGAGGACTGACTATATGATAGTGATGAAAATCAGAAATCATTAGGGAAGATTGAATTGGCTAACACAGACACATCCAGCTGTACACTTACAAACTAGTGAAGACAGCTGATTAACATTCTTATTAGAAGAAGAAGAAAAAGCCTTGTGTGATATACCAGATATTCTTTGTCAACAGGCAAATCAGATGTAGGACTTATTCAAACAGCAGGACCAGTAACTATTACACCAAAATCAGCATTTTAACCACAAAAAAGACAATACCCCTTGAGGAAAGATGCAGAGCAAGGAATCAAGCCTATAATAGCAGCATTACTCAAGGAAGGAGTACTGGTAGAATCTCTGGATTCACCATGTAACACCCCTCTATTTCCTGTTAAAAAAGCAAACGGGGAATGGCGGATGGTACAGGATTTACAAGCCGTAAACAATGCAATAATACCCAGAGCACCTACGGTGCCAGACCCACACACCTTGTTGAATGATTTGAAGCCACAACAAAAATATTTTACTGTGGTAAATATAAGCAATGCTTTCTTTTCAATACCTATACATCCTGATAGCCAGTATTGGTTTGCATTTACATTTCAGGGTAAAAGATATACCTATACTCGGCTACCACAGGGATATTGTGAAAGCCCAACGATATTTGCACAAGAAATGGCAAGCAACCTGGCAGGGTTTACTCCACCAGGAGGTAGTCAGATTCTACTTTATGTAGATGACATCTTGCTAGCAGCCCCTACCCAACACCAATGCAGGGAAGATACAATAGCATTATTGAAATTTTTAGCAGTACAAGGGCACAAAGTAAACAAAAGTAAGTTACAACTTTGGAGAAAACAAGTTAAATACCTAGGATATGTAATATCCAATGAAGGTAGAATATTAGACGAAGACAGAAAAACAGCGATTTTACAGGCACCCAAACCAGCAACCAAGAAGGAAATGATGTCCTTCTTGGGAACGACTAATTTTTGTCGAAGCTGGATATCAAACTATGCTTTAGAATCTGCTCCATTGGCTGATTTAATATATAAAACACCAATGGCAGCACAAAATGTATTACAATGGACACCTGAAGCAGAGACAGCTTTCTGCAAACTAAAACAATTGATAGCTTCATCACTAGTTTTAGGACTTCCAAATTACCACAAAAGATTTTTTCAAACCGTAGATTGTAAACAGGGATACATGACGTCAGTTTTGAAGCAACAGCATGGGAATAAGCAACGCCCCATAGCTTACTATTCATCACAGTTAGATCCAGTGGCACGATCTTTGCCTCACTGTGTGCAAGCAGTAGTCGCAGCTGCAATGGCAGTACAGGCTTCGGCCTCAGTGGTGTTATTCCACCCTCTCACATTGAGAGTGCCTCATGCAGTTGCAATAATTTTACTGCAAGAGAAAATAGCATATCTATCTCCTGCTAGACATCTTTCATGTATGACCATACTGCTGAGCCAACCTCATATGGTAATTGAACATTGTACAATATTAAATCCATCAACGTTACTTCCAACTCCTGTGGATGGCACACCACACAGTTGCCTGCAGGAAATTGAGCAAATAACTTTGCCCAGACAAGACCTCACTAATATGCCCTTGGATGATGCCGAGGTGACATTTTATGTGGATGGTTCGTGCAGAAAGGGTCCTACAGGGAAAAATCTAGTAGGGTATGCAGTAGTCACAGATACAGAGATTTTAGAAGCCCAACCCTTACAGCATAACCTGTCTGCTCAAGCAGCAGAATTGATAGCTTAACGGGCTTGCACTCTAGCGAAAGACAAATGTGTGAACATATATACTGACAGTCAGTATGCTTTCTCTACAGTGCATGTTTTTGCACAACAATGGAAAAATAGGGGAATGATAACATCTACTGGCAAACCGATTAATCATGCGCAACTTATTTTGAACTTGTTAGATTCTATTCAGTTACCTACTAAAGTACCTATTTGTAAATGTTTAGCTCATACAAAACAACAGGATGCAATTTCAAAAGGAAATGCAAAAGCTGATGCAGCTGCAAAGCAAGCAGCCTCAGACTCAAAAACCTTGCTTTTGACTGAGGAATTACAACCCTCTGAGATTTTAGATTTAGAAATGTTAAAAACGATGCAGACATTAACTACAAAAGCTGAGAAACAGAAATGGGAGAAACGAGGTGCAATCCTCGAAAATGGACTGTATATCTCCAAAGAGAAAAAGCCAATATTGCCGTCTAATTTATTTAGATATGCAGCTTTGTTGAGCCATGGGCAGAGCCATGTCTCAACAGGGGGGATGGTACAGTTAGTAAATCGAATATTCCAAACATATGGATTCACAAACTTTACACAAAAATTTTGTGCAGCATGTCATATCTGTAACAAACATCATGCACAAGGAGCATTCAAACCCAAGCAAGGGAGTTTTCCTATACCACCATATCCGTTCCATACTATCTGTATGGATTTCATAAAACTGAGTAAATGTGAAGGGAAAAAATACTGTTTAGTAATTATAGACATGTTTTCCAAATGGGTAGAAGCTTTTCCAACTAAAAATCCGGATGCAGCAACAGTGGCAAAAGCCCTAATAAAAAAAAAAAATAATTCCTAGATTTGGCATACCGGAAAGAATCTATAGTGACAATGGGACACACTTTGTTAATCAGACAATTCACCAACTTGGGAGATTCTTTGGAATCTCCTTGAAGAATCATTGTGCTTACCACCCACAGTCTGCAGGACTGGTGGAAAGGTACAATGAAATTTTAAAAAGTAAGTTGAGGAAGTTAATAAATGAAACACAGAAAAATTGGATTTGCTGTTTACCTTTGGTACTGCTGAGCATGAGAACAGTTTCAAATGTAAAGGGTTTGACCACCTTTGAAGTGATATTTGGAAGGGCATATTATGTGCCACAGTGGAAAGCTCTTATGCCTGCAGAACTAGAGGCTGACAGCTCATTAGCTAGCTATATAAGGAAACTGTTAACAAATAAAACTGTTTTGCAGTTGAACTCTTTTTCAAATAGAGAACAAACCAGACTATTGAAAGCGGTGCTGACCCCAGGGTCCTGGGTGTGGCTGAAGGTCACGAAAAGAAAAAATTGGACGAGTCCAAAGTGGGAAGGACCGTACCAGGTACTGTTGGCGACGCCTACTGCAGTCAAAGTTGCTGAGAGGTCGTCTTGGGTCCATCTGACGCACTGTAAACCGGTAAAGAATTTTCAGCTTGATAAACATTTTGTGACTGACACACAGCAAAGGCAGGATGGCCAAGAGCAAAATAAGTGAAAATACAAATCAACCCCGAAGATATTGTTTAATCATCTTACTAACTATGCATTTATTGACTATGATTGTAATGACTTTCTTTGTGTTGTGGTTCTTCCTACATATAACCACACAAGTGAAAGTGGAGAAACGTGATGAACTGTCTATAGACTGGCATCCAAACTTTAACACATTCCTAGCTATGAAGCGTGTATATGTAAAGACTATGAACATTTCAAACTGCTGGGTTTGTACTGCTATACCGACAGCATATGGAGGACTGTTAATGTCCGCTGTCCCCTTGGGGATAAATAAGACTTGGGAAATTTTACTTTTTGATACAGGTTCTGTAAAATCACAGGACATAATTGCATTGTATTTGCCTATTACACAGAAAGAAATTGTATGTTTCTATAAGAATGATACACTCCAAGTTGGTTGGAGTAACTGTAACATAACTATATCTTATAAATGCTATATTAAAACTAAAGATAAAGGCACTGTTTGTAACACAAATTATGATTCATATTTGAGCTTAATGAAAACAACATTAAGTGATGTGCAGAGAAATCCTGTCTTGCATAAACAATTGTCTGTTATAGACAAGAAAATGTTTCATTCAGAATTAACCCGCATCAGTACTAAAGTAGAAAACTGTTATTTTGTTTGTGGGAAAAAAGCATACAAATGGCTACCTAAGAATTGGTCCGGCAGTTGTTTTTTGGGTTATCTGGTTCCGGCTATAAGGCATACTGCAGAATTACCTCTAGTTAAGATACGAAATGTAAGAAATGTAGCCCAAAAACCTGAGGATCCAATCGGAAAGCCTGTAAATCCAGTGGGAAAAATCGAAGCTGGTTGGAAGGACCATCATTCCATGAAAGATAAAGAAAAATTGACTCATATGGACTTAAGTGACAGTGTTATATCCTGGGCTGGAATACTTCCAGCATATGGAGCAATCAAATCGATCTGGGAGTTAAGAAAACTATCGAAGCTTCTCGAAGTAATGAGTAACGCAACTTTTTCTGCTCTCGAACTAGTGACTAATGAACTGAATGCAATGAGAACTGTTGTGCTACAAAATCGAATGGCTCTTGACTTCACCCTATCGGTGAAAGGTGGTACGTGCGCGCTTATCAAAGAAGAATGCTGTGCGTTCATACCAGACAATCGACATGAGATCAATAATCACCTAGAGGTAATACAGCAGGTATTGGCCATGACTGAACCAGGCCCAAACCCACTGACAAACTTTTTCCAGAGTCTATTTGGTGGGTGGGGTTCAATCCTAATGAATATTTTAATTGCTATTTGTGTTGGTCTGCTCCTATTAGGAGCATGTGTCTGTTGTGGGATCCCCTGTATGAAAAAATTAGTCAAAGATTTTGTTAATATATCTGTAACTGAAACTTTGTACCAAGACATTGAACTGGAACTATTGGTTCCAGATGAAACTCTTTCCAAAATATAAACTAAATGACTTGCCTAGTTGAAAGTCCTTAAAGGAGAAGGCTAGGGGACGATATAACATAGTTTATGTTTCCAAATAGAATAAAAAGAATTAAAAGGGAGGAAAATGTTAGAAAAATATGTATTTGAACATATATAAAGTGCTAGTTTAAAAGCAAATAGTATATAATGCATTTTATTCTATTTACAATATGGCAATAAGAATGATTTTACATGTAATTGCTTGAAGCTTTGGAGCTGCAGTGTATTTGAACTTTGACCCTGGCAGTAGCCAGCTCAGCAAGCTTATGTTTTTCACTAATGATTATCTGCTGGGTCAGGAAAATTAAATGTATAAAGCATTGAAGATCCTTCTTCCTTCCTCTGAGAATATTTGCCTTGTGAGTATTATCAGAGATAAGACACAGCTGCTAAAGTAATGTTGCAAGAAGAACAAAGAAGTATATTACAAGACTGAACCAACTGTTGTATTCGAGCAGGCCTGAAACCTTGAAGGAGTAACACTTTACAGAAAGACATTATAACCAACCAGGTGTTTTGCAAGGCTGTATTATTCCCATGGGAAAACTTTTAAAATGTATAACATCAGCTTTTCTTATGAATAGAATATTGTAGACCATAGTAATGTAGGTGCCCTGTGACTAACCACGTCAGTAAAGTGGACACAGCTTGAATGTAAGACTATATAAAATTGTGTATTTCCTGCATCATGTCAGACAAAACTCTGTACTTGTATGGTTTTTTGCCTCCTGGTGTACACTAGTAAACTTTTGCATCTGAGCCTCCTGTGTTGTTATCATTTGTTTTTATTTAACAGTGTCTGTGCTGAATATGGATACTCCCCCTCCTTTTATGTTTTGGTCCAGGTTTTGGGGCCATAACGCATGATTTGAGGTATAACCTGGTAGTGCTGGTGTGCTGTCAGGAGCCTTGCTGCAGGTTTCTGTCACTGCACGGACATCAATGTTCTCCATACTGGGGAGGGCCTCGGGAGCATGCATATTGAGGTTTTCATGTCTGGCATTGGTCAGCATTACCCTTATGTTTCTTTCCACTTATGTTTTCTAGGGTGGTGGGTTAGTCTTTTCAGCCTTGCCTACGAAAAGCTCTATGGAGGTGGCAAGAGCCTTATCCAATATCCAGACGCCCAGGGGTAACAGGTGCAAGTCATCCCTGGAACAGCAGCGTGGCTTGTCAAGCATGACATCCCAAGCAGACAGACATTGGATCCCCTTGGAATGACACCAGTAATTGTGCCACTTGTTAAAGCTGATCATTCTGTGTTTGTACTGTGGCATCATTCTTGGTGAGGGTAGGATGCTGCACAAGGTCAGTGTCATACCAGCCTGGACTACATAATCGGAGAGCTCATCTATGTCTCTTTTCATGTAGTCCGGGGAGGTACATCTCAGGTCATTCACGCCAGCATGGACAATGACTGCATCATATTTCTACTTGCTTTGGGGTGGCCTGCATACTTCTGTTATGTGGCGTATTGCAGCAGCCTACAGGCAGCTTACTGTACCCTTTCCCTTGTTCAGTCTGGTGAGCGGGACAGCAGTGTGTCTGACTATGGAGTCACCTATTACAACTGTATCAGGCATGTTGTTTCTCCTTCTGGCCTGTGACTGTTTGGCACACCAGCTTTGTGTACTATGTGTTGCATGTACTATGTTTGGAGGTAGAGGTCGCTTGGGTGTCTGCTTTGGAGGCCTCTGTTGATGTGGTGTGTTTGTAATTAGGACCGCCAGGAATGTTCTTCTGTGTTTATGTCTTTGGTTTGCAGTTGTGATAGGTCTATGTGAGACTGGGTTTGTGGTGTGTGTAGTTACCTTCTCCTCCTGACTAGTTTTGACAGTACTGAGTTGAGAGAGCTCAGCCTCCAGTTTGGATAAATGGTTGCATCTCTCACATATATTTGTATTTCTTGGGGGGAGGTGAGGGTGGTCTGTGTACTTGGGGCAGGTGTAACATTGCCTCAAGATTCACAGATTCAACTTGTTGTAGCTGGCCTTAGTGGATTGTATGTGTGGACATATTTTATTGCCATACTACTGATCAGTGATTACTTCCCTTTTTATGTTTGCTCTATCATGTAGTAGCTTCCTTATTCTCTTGCATGGTTTGGTAATGGCTGGAGTCCAGTATGCCAGATGCCTGCGTGTATGGCATTGTGTCTTGGTTTTATTTGGGATTGCATAATCCAAGCATTCCTAGCAGTGTTCATGGAATGCTTGTATAACAGATTCTGAGGTGTGGCCCATATTTTGCACCTGCACAGGGCCTTTAATGGATTCCACATCAGTTTGGTGGAGTGCAACTTTTGCTTTACACATGTTTTTCACTGTGGTTTTCTGGCCAGGGACTGTGGTCAGGATGTGTATATCCGGTGTGATTACTCTATGGTCTGGTCTTACCAGTGAGGGATACACTTATCATCTTGCCATCCAGTACCCATGTTGCTGATTATCACATCCAGTATGCTTACCCCTCTTGTGGGAGTGGTACGTTGTTCCTGGGCATTTTGGTTTATGGATTCTAGGAACTTTTGTCCTACATTGTTGGAGCTAGTATAATGCTCCCAGTCTATGTTTGGGTATTTTCAGTCACCCAATATAATGTGGTTTGGAGGGCTTGATATATTCATGTATTACAACACAGGCCAAGTGCAGTTCCTGGTGTTAGGATGGTAGTCTGTAGCAGGCTATAAACTGGGAGGCAGTTTTAGCCACTGTTACTTGACCATGGCTAGTCCATGCTGCTTCTTGTTGTGATACCGACATGGGGGTGTGGTTATCCTTGACAATTATTGCTAGTCACCCTCCTTTTGTAGCTTGTTCCATGTTTTGAGGCTGTACAGCACAGTATGAGGTATAACCTGGTAGTGTTAGGGTGCTGTTGTGAACCTTGACCCAGTTTTCTGTTACAGGACAAATATCAACATTCTCCATACTGGGGGAGTTTAGACGGCATGCATCTTGCTGTTTAGACTTCTGGCATTGGGTAGCATTACATCTAGGTTCTTATCCCTTGTCATACTTATGGAGGTGGGTTTGTGTTTTGACCCTTATCTATTCAAGGCACGCTGTGGGTAACAACAGCCTTTGCCAGTATCCATAAGGCCTGGACTGATAGGTGCACACCACCCCTACCAGGTGGAGCATCATGTCATGCTCAGCATGTCATCCCAGGCTGGCACACATTGGATCCCCTTTGACTAACTGGAATACTTCAGCCAATTATTGCAATTGATCATCTCATCGTCATATTGTGGCATCATGCTTGGTGAGGGTAGGATGTTAGTCAGGGTCATCAAGTTTGCATATACTACATGGTGTTACATTGCTTAACAAATAGCATTCATGCCTCAGGTGGTGCTGCAGGTCTGCTTCTGTCAGATGCACATACTACACTCCCTGTACATGTTTGAGAGCAGGTTATGTCATTTTAGGCATCCCTGTTATTATATGAGTGAGTCAGAGAGGGGTATCATTCCCAGGGTTCCTACTGAGCCAGTGTATGTGCTATGCGTTGCCTCTTTGCCAAGGCTAGGGCATACTGGGCATGCCTCCTTCTGCCTACTGGGGCAGGCTCAGTTTGTTCCTCCTCTGAGTCACACTCTGCCTGTTATGGCCTTGGCAATGGTGGGGGGCTGTTTGGCCCGGCCCTATGCTGGTCCTGCTGCAGCTGTTTTCACAAGATCATATTATGTAGCATAGCACATACCATGACAATTTGGGTACATGTAGTTGGTGAGTACTGCAAGGCTCCACCAGATGTGTCCAGACACCGGAACCGTGACTTGAGCAGCCCAAACACATGCTCTATTACATTACGTGTTTGTGCGTGTGCCTCATTATGGCATTCCTGTTCAGGTGTGTGTGCGTTTCTGATGGGTGTCATCAGCCACGGCTCCAGTGCATAACCTGCATCCACCACTAGGTGTCCATGTGGGATGTCCCCATTGGCAAATGTCTGGTACAGCTGCGTCAAATGCCAGATATGGGAATCATGGTAGCTCCCAGGGCAGCCAGCACACACATTCATTATTATGCCCTGGGCATCACACACAACCTGGCAGTTGATGGAGGCGAAGCCCTTGCGGTTAATGTACGCCCTACCCCGCTCACCGGCTGGTGCTTTGATGCGTGTGCGTGCAGTCTATTGCACCCACTACCTCAGGGTATTCCGCTATTTGCTAGAAGAGACGCATATTGCTGGCCAATACCTCACGGGCATTGGGGAAATATACATGATCACCGACATGTGCTGATATGGCATCCAGGAACTGGTGCAGTACCCTGGAGGCTGATGCCTGTGATATCCCCATCATATCACCAGTTGGTCTCTGGAAGGTACCTGTTGCTAGTATTCTTAGGCCAACACATACCTTGGTTTCCACTGGGATGGGTTCCCCTCTGTTGGTTCTGTGTGTGAGGCGTGGCCTGCACAGCTCAACAATTTGCTGCAGGAGGTCTCTGTTCACTCTATAGCGCTCCACTATCTCCAGCTCATGTAACCCGTGGTAGGTGACCCTGGGCCTGTACACTCTTCTCCGTCTCCTCACTGTGGGTTATCTGGCACCATTTGCATTGTCACCACCCTCAGCAAGTAGCCTATGTCTCCTTATGACAGCTATGGCAGCCCCTAGCATTTCTGCTCTGAGTTCAGCTTTTTCAGTTTTCACTTCTAATAGCTTACTCCTGTCTTGCAGTGTCTCTTGAGAGAAACATCCTGCACTGCTGTTTGCAGAGTTTTAAGTGCTTGGCTGGGCTACTATTCTGCCTGTGTAATTGCCTGCTTCTAATTGTTTTCACCTGCTAGCTCCAGCAGTATTCCCTGCTAGCTTCCTACTAATTCTGTTGCTTCCTGTTTCCTTTCTGTTTCCTCAGGGGGGAGCAACGCGCATACCAGCAAAAACACGCTCACAGTGGCTTAAACGCACGCACACATGCTTACACGGTTTAGAATCTACTTATTCGGGTTAAAACGCGCGCACACCAGCGCAAACAGTCTTACAAGTCTGCCAACAGGCTCCCACATGCTCAGTCTGGCTTACACGCGCGCACACTGCCCTACTCACGCCTCATGGTGCGCACAAGTGCGCATGCACGCCCAGCAAGAAACTTTGGTGTAAGCAACAGTGTACACCTTCCATTTCTTGACTTTCCCATGCTTATCTTGTGGCACTCCTCTTTCCATGATATGTGTTTGACATCTGTCATGTAACACTGACCTCCAATGAACTGCATTTCTTTCTGCCATTCCCCCCTGTGATGTCACCTATCTCCTACTCTATTCCTCCCCCTTATATATCTCTTACACTACTCAGAATGTGCTCATTTGCTATGTGACAGTGGAATTCAGTATCCTAACACTCATTTACATCACATTGCCTACTAATGCTTAGTTACATGTCTTAGACTCAGCTTCCCCCCTTAGCAACCACTAAACGGTGGCCATGTTGTTTTTGGTCTGCTGGTCCCTGCATTGTAAATCCATGTATTGCATAAAACCCACATTTGTGGGTTTATAACCTTCATTTTTATGTTTTATAAAGCACAGCCTGTTTGCGCGTGGCTGCGCTGCATTTAAACTTCAGAGATCGCCAAAAAAAAATATATATTTATTTCTCATATTAGCATCGGGGTACCTTGCCAATGGCCACATATTTGGCCATTGGCATGCTCCCTGACACATATGCACCCTTTATTTGGAGCTGACATGGCTCCATTGTGTTATTTGCAGAAACATACTCAGTTGTCAACTGAGTACATTTCTGCAGCTAAAACGGTTCTTACACAGGCTGCTTTGGGCTTCCTGGATCACTAATCTACCTAATTTGCATGCCTTTCGGCTGCAAGTGAGGTGATTAGCATATCCACGCCCACTCCGTGTAAGAGACGTTTTAGCTGGTCTCTTACACGGAATTTTGGGCTGTTCCTGGATTGCGAGGGCTGCATGGAGTCTTACACTACTCTTAGACTCCGTGCAAGTCTTCGTGAATCCTGCCCATGCTCTGGTGAATAAATACAAAGTTTATCTGAATGGCTATGCCAGGAAAGGAAATTTTGATACTGAATAATATCATGAGTCTTTTGGTAGATTTGTTTATGTCCTTTTGTGAGATGTTTGCCTCTTGGTTTCATTGGTTGGTTTTAATAATTATATTTAGGTTTATATAACTTGTCACTGTTTATTGAACAAAATAGTTACCTTCAGATAAGTGATATACAGAGTTACTTTTTTAGGTTTAATTTATGTTGCCCTGTTTGATAAGACTGTGTATGTAGTTCACTCTGTTTTTCTTTGAACTTTAGAACTCTTTTTGAAAATGTATAAGGAAACAATAAAAGGTGTCAGAGAGATTTGTTACTTCCTCTCTTAAAATATTTTAGGTGAAAATGTTATGATGCTATGTAAAATGAACTGATATGTGAGGGCAATTAATATTAGAAAGACATACTGCTATTTCTGTGTATATTGTTTGTAATGATGCTGGATGTTAATAAAAATATTTTTTTCTACGAAATGTGGTCCCCAAATGCAAGGTAAAGTAGATTTGAAACAGGAAGAAAATGGGCAGATTTTTCAACAAATTAAGCAAAAAACTTTTAAATATGCAAATCCTAAATATTAATATTAACTTTTATTACACATGGAACATTAGCAGTGGAATTTCAGTGTTTTGTGTCAAATAAAATATTAGTTTGAATGAGTCAGCTGAATAACAGATAACACAGGAGATGTAGTAATAGGATTCCTAGGTTTTAGCAAGGGGGTTGTCACTGTCTCATGCAAACGACTAATCTGCTAAAAGCCAAACTTGGATTGCATTCAGTGATAGTGCCTGGGTTAAAAATGACTTGGACACCAGAACACAGCTGGTAATATCGGACAGACTCTACAGTAACAAAGGGGTTGCTATACGTGATGCATTCCAGGGTTCATCTCTATTACCAGTCATATTTAATGCTTTGCAGGTGACATTGGTGTGAGACTAAAGTGAGATGTTATCTTGTCAGAAATTATATAACAAGAAAAAGAGAGATCTTAAACCTTATAAGCGGTCTTGTTCTAGCAACTTTAAGAACATACTTAATCAAACTGGTGAAGAGTTTAAGAAAACCAGTAAGAAACTCAAAGCAGAGTATGAGCTTAAAATAGCCACCGAAATAAAACAATAATTACAAATCCTTCTTTAACTATGTCAGGAAATTAAGATCTAACCCAAAAATGTTTAGAGCTAGTCCATAATAATACTGCACACACTGAACCAAAGGAATTAGCTAATATCCTAGCTGACAAATTTAGTCCAAGTTTTATTCCACCCACAGTTATAGCTGTTCTACAGATTCCACAGTCCAAGCCACCCCCTTTAATTACTACAGAACAAGTTCTCTTAGCTGTCCCAAAAGCTAAGAATACCTCATCTTTGGGCCTGATACTATACCAGGTTGCCTGATTATTGTTGCCAAATACGGCCAATCTGAACCACTACTTAACCTATTTAATTTAAACCCCTCCACTGCTAATATTCCTGAAGCTTTGAATGCAGCCATTGTAATGCCATGACATACTAGTTGATCCACCATATACCCTGGTCACTATAGACTCAGTAGTCTGCCTAGCCTCATATGTAAGGCATGGAGCATATTATCTCAGAACTAATTAATCTGGACATTGTAAATATCTTAAAATATCTTAACCCTGAACCCTCACCAATTCAGCTTTGTCAAAGGAAGGTCCTGCCTCTTTAACCTCTTTAATTTCTCTGCAAAAAGTAACTGAAACAGTGGACAGTAGTTATGCAGTACATAGCATATCTGAATCTGGCCAAGGTCTTTGACACTATTCCCTATCTAGGCATTACTGACAGACTTGTATATCTGAATATAAATCCTTATACTGTGCGGTGGATAGGTAACTGGTTGTCTACTATAACCCATAGTCACAGGTGCTAATTCTGAAAGCAAAAAAATTACCAGTGTTGTATCACAGCGCTCAGTGTTAGGCCCTCTCTTATTTCACATCTGTTTCTTAGATCTTCAGGCCAAACTTTCTGGCCTATGGTTACTTAGACTTTCAGATGACTGTAAACTGACTTAGATTTTTAGATGACTGTAAACTGACTGTTATTATTCGATTTTTCACTCACTCACAGATGCTCAAACATGATCTGAACCATGTTAGCAATTGGTGCAAGGACAATAATTTCAAATTAAGTGTAAAACAATGTAGCATAGTTAATTTTGGTAAACAAAACATTTTCACATACCATATGGATGATACATCCTTCCAAATAGACACTTTTTAAAGGATCTAGGCACGCTTCTTGATAATTCGTTATTCTTTGACTATCACATCTCTGCAACAGTTTGGACAGTCCTCTATCTGGTCATCTAATTTCCAAAGACATTTCAACTAGATCCAAATAAGTCTTAATTCCTCTTTACTTGTATCTCATCAGTCCCATTATTGAATTATAATGTATCTTTTGGCATGTATTTGTCTAAACACATCATTCAACTTGAGGGGTCTCAGAACTTCATAACTAAAAAGATCAGTGACCTTAAAAATCTTGATTATGAGGACAGAATGATAGCCCTCTCAGTCTCTCATAGACTCCCGTGTGGAGATCTGTATTTAGCCTTTAGAGCCATGAAAGATCCAACCCTCTTTAACCTCCTATTCCCTCACAGAACAAATGGTACACCAAATATCTAGTTAATGGAACTAACCCTTCATCAGCAGATAAATATATCCACCACATCTGGAACAACTTTCACTACTTGTCAAGTCAACTAGCACCCTTGTCACCTTCACTGTAAACCTAGATCTTGTCTTGTCCTACCTGCAGCTGGCTGGAAATTTTGAACAGGGTCTTTTGGCTAGGCTTGCAATTGTCTGCAAACTGATTGCCTAGTCCTTACCTGTGAACCTATGAACAGTTCATTACACTTAAATTCTTTGCTCCAAATATAGTTATTATGGTTTTAAGGGAAATACTTTTGGAAACCAACATTATTTAAACTGAATTTGACAGTTCTCATGGGACATTTTAAAGTGGGCCTATTTTAAAACACCCACTATATTTTTTTAGAATTGATCTTGCTGCATAGATGTATATAACTTGCGGGGGCATTTACGGAAGAGAAAACTCTTTCTTGAGGCAGCCATTTGCAGGAAAGTATCCTACACATGGGGTATATGAAACAATAATCTCTCAGAAAAGAACATAAATTTAGATCAGACCAGTGTGAAAACCTTTAATTATGTGTGGCTTTGTAATAATCCTCTGCCTCCACAAGGTAATTGTGGTTTTTGAAACCTCATCTGATTGCAAGATGCTATAATTAAGAGGACATTTTACTTTATCATGAATGGCAAAGTGTATCAGAGTGAGTTTCAAAAGGTTATTATTTAAAAAGTTTGTCATTGCTTGTCATCTTTACTAATATTTTTATGTTTTAATCATATTTTTTTCATCTTCAGATTACTTTACTGCTGGCAATTGTACTCTGAAAAAATGATCACTATTAATATTTGCATAGCTAATTTTCAGCTATAATTACATATATACTTCTTTATTTTATACTGCATGCTCCTTTTTGCTTGTCACAAAGCAACTCCTAGGATCATTGGCTTCTATATTACAGCATAAGTATGTTTTTGCTGGAGTGTAGGGGATACAGGAGAACCTCTCTACTGTACAGTAAGCTAATTATCCTATATCTTTTTATAGTGGCTGCAGAGCAGACTATGAAGTTAGTGTTACACTCTGTCTTTAGTTTTACAAATGAAACATTCACAAGAAGCTCCTTTGGGGGCAAAATGTTGTGTATGCCTGTTAACTCCACAGTATGCTTATTTATTTTTCCTAATTATGTTTACAAACGTTAAACAAAATGAAGGTAAATACCCAAAAGTGATCACTGCTTCAGTGCTAGGTGATAAGGATCACATAAATTTTGATCACTTCCCCTACCTCGTTGCTGTCACTAATAAAGGAAATAATCAATCACTAATGATGTGTGTCAGATAATCAAACACTAATGATGTGTCACTGCGAAGACTTTGAAATATTGTTCATAAAGTCACTGCCTTAGCTCAGTCTTATTGAATGCACTTTATAATTTTAAATGACCCAGTCTGTAGAATATAATGTGATCTTTAATTGCCATTCTGTTCTAAATCTGTTAAACTCTTTGTGATTCTGACAGATTTTCCTTGTTTCTGTCTGGTGATGACATGTATCTCTTATCCCTCTACGATACCATCATGCAGAAGCTTGTATATTCATGTTTTGTGCTGAGCAGAGGTATATAGACACAATTTAGTACAGTAAATATTTAAATGTTAAATGGAAATGGCTTGCTATGTTTTTTTTCCTTCTTCTTTTTGAGTCATTTTTTTTGTCTTTAAAGCGGATTTTCTATCATACTAATTGATGTGTATCTGCTGAAACTTCATAGCATATACTGGTATTCACTGACCTTTAATATCAGTGTTTTAAATTACAGGAAAGGCTGCACAGAAGGCAAATGATAGGTTTCACTCTTAATCACCGTTGGGTGGTATTTTAAAAAACTTAGATAAGAAATTTTAAAAAGTGACTTGACTTTTAAACTTTTACTAACATTTTAACTGCTTACAAACCTATTTTGTAAACTGTTTAACAAATGGTTTTCATACAGTTGTTTATTTTTCTATTGGTTGATTGCCAGGATGAAGTCATTAGGACACTTGATTATTTTACTTCAAATACATATTACAATGACATTGTGGATGTATATGAATAATGAGATGTTAATATCAGCTACCAAATAGTTGCTTTCTTTCTTTCTGATATTACTGTATTACACTTCTCTATCTATATACAAGCACAACATACTGTGTAATGCTATTACCTGTGCCTAACATATATGCCATACTGTACCTGAAGGCTTATCAATCCACAGTATCATAACTAAATGGATTATGATGTTCAAAGTTAATAACAAGCCAAGATTAAGATAATGTTATAAGCTGTTAGAAAACAATCTTATTTTCCTTGCTAGACCCATGGGTTCTAAAATATTCACTATATAGAATCTAATCAAGACACAGACACACATACTTAATTTATCTGTATCTATCTATCTATCTATCTATCTATCTATCTATCTATCTATCTATCTATCTATCTATTTTTCTATGTATGTGTGTGTGTGTGTGTGTGTGTGTGTGTGTGTGTGTGTGTGTGTGTGTGTGTGTGTGTGTGGATAAGTGGAAAAGAACCTTTTCAAACTTTTTTGGCTCTTAACACTGAAAGGAAGAGGTGCTTTTTGCTCCTCAACTTGGAGAATTTTTTTTTTCTTTTGATCCTCAACTTGGGAGTGGGCAAGATTAGAGAGCTGAACAATGCTCTGGGTTTAAAAAAGATACATCTAGCATTCACCCCTAGTAAGAAGGGAATTAGAATAAAAAATAAGAAATTTTACACGACTGATATGAGATTTTTCTCCATGGCATAGCTGAGATGTATGCATTGAAAGATAAGTATGTGACATAGATGTAACTGTAAAAGAACCCCAGGAGCTAGAAGAATGCTGTTATAATCAATGTTATAGAGAGATAGTGTGAAATGTGAAATGATGTTAACTGACTTTAAAATGTAAAACATATTTATATTGGTTATATTAATAACAGCAATATTTGACTTTTTGATTTCATTGCATACACTTTCCTTTGACTCAAATGGAAGGACGACATTAAAGCTGTTCAGCTGGATAAGGGGAAGCATAGTAGTACTATAAGGCCTTCGATGCAGTCATTACCATAATGTCACTATTACCCTGCATACAGATAGACGGAATAGCAGAAGAAAAAGAGACAACTAATTGTCTATCAAGTGGTTGCTTCCTTTATTATTCACTGTGTTTATAAACCAAAAGTTTTTCAAATGGAGCTCTGCAGCCCTGATATAATAAGCAATTTATGTTGTAGTGCGGTCTTCCAGCCAAAGTACCTGACAAGTCTAGACAGACCTTTGTGATTCCTTCATTTAGCCAGATGTTTGGCTGCAACAACATTATTTGGTTCTACCTCTGTTGCATCATCTCTTTAGTAATGCAACCAAGTATAATGGCAGTGCTTTGTGGTGAGAGAATGTTATCAGTAGATAAATGACAAGGCCATGTTTGAAAACCAGGGAAGATACTAAGGTTGTGGTAGTGTTTTGCTTTAGAACCATGGACTGTAAATATATCAGGACATTCATACAGAATTTGGCATCTGTGGTGTCCAAAATAGATGTATTGAC
>NC_056743.1:1077733205-1077765705 GCF_019279795.1 Protopterus annectens
ACATGAACACAGATAGTACACACAGCATCCACAAGGAAGGCATGGCATCCCAACCAAGAACTAAACTGAAAAACTAAGTTCTGTGAAGCACCAACGTGGACTGCTGCACCACTGCCTGCTCAGCATTGTTCATTTCCATTTGTAAATCAGTTTGTTCTTTGCAGTATTTGCTAAGTGTTGACAGTTTCCTGTTGCTTAGCTTCTGTCATTTTTTATGAATTGCTCAGGTATTTTTCATAGTTTTTGTATCATCTCCCCTCTTTTATCAAAATGGTACTCTTTTCTGAATCTGTCTCTAGTTTGTCAATGAAATGTTGTTGCTGTATCTTTCGGCTTTTCCCGGTTAGGGGTCGCCACAGCGGAACTCCGGTCCGCTAATGATTGGCAGTAGATTTTTACGTACTGACTTGCCAGGCCTGACGCACAACCTTCAACGAAGGTATGCCCATTCACGCATGTCTCCACACAGAAGATGCTTTAGCTGAGAATCGAACTATGAAATGTAACTAAAAATTAAATATGATGCTGTCTATATGTAAATCTTAAATGAAAATCTGGACTTGGGTCTGAAAGAAAGTTTAGGACTTTAAGAAGAATGAATTGCTTTGAGTGTGTGTGTGTGTGTGTGTGTGTGTGTGTGTGTGTGTGTGTGTGTGTGTGTATGTGGGTGTAGACGTATGTCTATGTATGGCACTTGGGGAAGGAAGGAAGGAAGGAGTTCTTATTTTGGTAAGTCTGGGAGGGGAGGTTGACCCATGGTTTTATAGAAATAATTTTGCTGTTACTGCAGGCTTGTGCCTAGCCAACTGTATCTAATCTGCTTGACTTTCTCTGCAGCTGGGACTACTTTGGCTACTGCTATGATGTCCACATCTCTGTGTCTGTCCCGTGGTGTGTATCCTATTATCCATCTCAAGAGCTTCATCTCTATCATATCAGGCTTCCTCAGCTGATCTGCCTTCACTGACCAGGTTTATATGCCATACAAAAGCACTGGTTATACCCAGTGGTGGCTGGTGACTTCAAAGCAAAGGGGGGATGCAAGAAGTAACTGAATGGGTGGGGCTAACCTGAATAGGATGGGGCTCTATTACAAGACGTCAAGGATCAAACAACAGTAGATGGGGATCTATTACAACAGGTCATAGATCAAACCTGTGATCAAACAAAACAGAAGGTCATTCACTTACATCCACAGATAGCTTTGGCATATACCCACTCATTATAGCCATTTTTCTGAATAAACACACAATGTCCAAATGGCTGCTTGTGTAAATGAGGAGCTGGACCAGCAAAAGAACAAACATATACACAACACCATCCAGCATGTCAACCAACAGCAACGAAGAATCAGACTCCTGATGAAATATCCAAAAACAGGTTTAATGGTTAAAATGGTAAATATGGTTAGCGCTTTGGTGGTCACAAACACCACTTCATCAGACCTTCATAAAAATCATTGTGTTGCCATACCTTCTTTTAAGTCAGCTCATACAATGGTTAACCTATAGAATTACTTACTCAATTAAATCAGATTGCTGACAAATTTTACTGAATATACATACCCTAGATATTTGACTGTAATGCTCAAGGTCAGGCTTAGGTGAAATGGAGGCCTAGACAAAGGACTCCATGGGATCTCCCTGTTGTAGACTAGTCTGCCTTCACCCTCACTGTATATCTCACTTGTTTTATTTTATCTGGCCCCACACCATTCCGATAGATTACTCCTGTCTTGATATTTCCCCCTTTATCTTACTCTTTAGCCTCCCCACATGCTTTTTACAAAGCCTAACTGGCCAAGACTCCACTGTAATAAGTTTGGAGGAAATAAATTGAATTAAACTGTGGATCTGAGGGCCAAAGTCACAGGGTAGTGGATGCTTTGAGGTGCATCTTACTACCTTTTTTTATTTTTTTATTCTTATGACAGCCTAAACAAAAAATCACGAATAAGTTTAGAACTTCAGTCTCATTATTTTTTTCTTTCAAGGAAAAACAAGTTCTGTCTAAAGCTTAATGTTCAAAGGCCACACAATAATAGTTCTCATACCTCTCAACCTCTTATCTCAAGAAATCTGGACGAAGCCTGACATAATGGGAGGACAAATGCCCAAATATAGGGACAGATTTTAAATATTGCTTGTATAAACTTAAAAAGTTGTTAGAATAACAGGGGCTGTATTAAAATTAATTTTCTGAAAGATATGAAGTCTGAAACTCAAATCTATGTAATTATTTAGTCATTTCATTCCTCAGATCATCCCCAGTGATTTGGCAGAAAACCACAAATTTTATCAGGAACAGACCAAAGTTTTGTGGCAAAAATCTGAACGTTCTGCGAAAATCTGAACAGTTGAGAGGTATGATTATTTAGTTCCCCAATAAATTAAGAAGGCAAGTTCTTGTAAGGATATAAAAATCTTTTCTGGGAATAGTGCCTTCCTATCCCATCAAAAAAGATAGTTATTTTCTGTGTATCTATATAGTGTTACATTGGGATGAAAGTAAAAGCAGAAATGGACAGAGACATGTATTATACAACTGAGGTTCTGTCAGAAGAAATCACATGGATAAAACCCACAGGAAATACATGCAGATTGTATACAGAATGCACCACAGCCAAAAACTCAACCAGAGAATCAAGCAGTGTTAGACTGAGCCCAATTCAATGCAATATGTACATTCTGTCCAGACTGTCACAAGCAGCCACTTATTGAGTACAATACTGATGTCTAATTGTGACAGAATGTGTAAAAAATAGCTAACTTGTTACTTTCAGATATACTGCAGCACCTGCAGCCCACATATACAATTATTTCCATCATAGACAACCCATATACCCAAGAGATATAGCCACATGATTGACTGAGCACCTCAGATATTTGATTTTGTTAAAAACTGACTTAGTAAAGTATTCCAGTTGGCTTTACACAAATGCACACTTTCTCTACAAAGCAAGAATAATGATTGTTTAACTTGAACAAAAGGCAACATTGATCTCTTTCATCTACAGACAACCCATGTTCCCAGGAATTAAAGCCAATGTTTTTGATTGTATACACCTCAGAAATCAGCATGCAATAAAATAAAAAATAAAAAATTGGTCAGAGTAATTTTAAACTACCCCAAACCTAAACACACATGCGCGCACACACACACACAAATACACATACACACACACACACACACACACACACACACACACACACACACACACACACACACACACACACACATGACCATTGGTTACTGCCAGTTGCACGACTGTGACTGTAGACTTCAGATGTTTGATTGCAATCAAATGAATGAATACATACATGACTGCCACACAGCTCACTACTGTCAGAATACAGTGTGTGACCCATTGCAACTAAGTCTGAAGCAAAATAGGTCTGTTATTATTTATTACAGAATGGGCTTACTGTACATTAGTACCCTGATTGAAGAACAAGCATTCTCCAGCTGTGTATTAATGTACAAGTAATGCCCAGTGAAAAATGAGTCCACCGCTTCACAGCAGCATATCAAGGTGCCATGGAGCACGGACTGCTAAAAAACCTACGGCCAACATTACTTTTACACTCTCTAAACAGCACTTCTGCTCTTCTTCTTCTTTCGGCTGCTCCCGTTAGGGGTCGCCACAGCAGATCAACTGTTTCCATTTCCTCCTGTCCTCTGCATCTTGGTCTGTCACATCAACCACCTGCATGTCCTCTCTCACCGCATCCATAAACCTTATCTTAGGCCTTCCTCTTTTCCTGTTACCTGGCAGCTTCATCCTTAGCATCTTTTTCCCAATATACTCTGCATCCCTCCTCAGCATGTGTCCAAACCAATGTAATCTTGCCTCTCTGGCTTTGCCTCCAAACCTTCCAACCTGGGCTGACCCTCTAATATACTTATTCCTAATCCTGTCCATCCTTGTCACACCCAGTGCAAATCTTAACATCTTGAACTCTGCCACGTCAAGCTCTGACTCCTGCCTTTTTGTCAATGCCACTGTCTCCAACCCGTATAACATAGCTGGTCTCACTACCCTCTTGTAGACCTTCCCTTTCAATCTTACTGGTACTCGTCTGTCACAAATCACTCCTGACACTCTTCTCCACCCACTCCATCCTGCCTGTACTCTCTTCTTCACCTCTCTTCCACACTCACCATTACTCTGAACTGTTGATCCCAAGTACTTAAACTCATTCACCTTCGCCACCTCTACTCCCTGCATCCTCACCATTCCTCTATCCTCCCTCTCATTCACACACATATATTCTGTCTTAGACCTGCTGACCTTCATTCCTCTTCTCTCTAGAGCATATCTCCACCTCTCCAGGGTCTCCTCCACATGTTCCCTACTCTCATTACAGATCACAATGTCATCTGCAAACATCATAGTCCACGGGGACTCCTGTCTGATCTCGTCTGTCAACCTGTCCATCACAATTGCAAATAAGAAAGGGCTCAGAGCTGATCCTTGATGTAATCCCACCTCCATCTTAAACACATCCGTCACTCCCACCGCAGACCTCACCCCTGTCACACTACCTTTGTACATATCCTGTATCACTCTTACATACTTCTCTGACACTCCCGACTTCCTCATACAATACCACAACTCCGCTCTAGGCACCCTGTCATATGCTTTCTCTAAATCCACAAAGACACAATGCAACTCCTTCTGACCTTCTCTGTACTTCTCCAACAACGCTCTCAGAGCAAGCATCGCATCTGTAGTGCTCTTTCCATACTGCTGATCACTAATCATCACCTCCCTTATTAACCTAGCTTCCACTACTCTTTCCCATAACTTCATGCTGTCACTGATCAATTTAATCCCTCTGTAGTTACTACAGCTCTGCACATCACCCTTATTCTAAAAATAAATCGGAACCAAAACATATTAAAAAGAAAAAGAAAACTGAAAAATGAAATTGTGTGTGGGTGTGTGTGTGTGTGTGTGTGTGTGTGTGTGTGTGTGTGTGTGTGTGTGTGTGTGTGTGTGTGTGTGTGTGTATGCATGCATGTCAATGAAAGTGAGAGCAAGCGAGCCACTATTTTACACTTGCTAAGCAGCGCTTCTGCTGTTTAGTGAGTGAAAAACAAAAAAAAAAGAAAAAAATTAAAATAAAGCTTGTGTGTGAGAGTGTATTTGTGTATGACAGTAAGAGAAAGAGAGAGAGATTGATCGAGGGAAACAGAAAAGTGTGTGCGTATGTGTTGATGTTTCTCTTTGCATGTGTGAGTGAATGCATGCATGAAAGCCAAGAGAAATTGTGTGTGTGTGTGTGTGTGTGTGTGTGTGTGTGTGTGTGTGTGTGTGTGTGTGTGTGAGTGAAAAGATGATCCCTGGCACCAGCAGCAGTTTTACGTACCTCTTCACCTCTTAGACATACCTGCCAACCTCCTAGTACAAGAAATCTGGACAAAGTCTGATATAATTTGGAAGGGGGGGGTGGGCTGCTATGAAATAGGAACACATTTTAAATATTGCTCTTATAAAATTTGAAAGTTGATAGAACAGGATTTGTGTTGTTAGCATGTATTTTCTGAAGGATATGAAATCTGAAACTCAAATGCTTGTTATTATCTGAAGGAAACAAAACTTTGAAACTCAAATGTATGTCATTATTTAGTAATTTCTGTCTCCAATGACTGTCAATAAATCAAACCTTTTAGAAGTAAGGGACCAAAAATATAAAGTAAATACCAGAATTTTTTAAAGTGTTAAATTTTGGATGTAAAACGCTTCCTCCAACACCATTAACATATACTACAGCTAGTATGAAACATTACGCGGAGGAGCTATTTTACATCAAAAATATATTAAAAAAATAAAATAGTACTTAAAAAAATACATAAGTAAGTAAAACACAACAACTTTACAAAGAACCCATTCTGTAAGCACAATAATGCCCTCCATTGTGTGTGTTAATCTATAATTAATGCCCTTCCAGGGTTGTAGAGTCCCTCCGCCTGCGGCATCAGGCTCACAACACCCCTGGGTGGGTATTAATTACACATTAACAAACACCCTGTCAGGCATTATTGCTTACATAATTACAATCCTCAATAATTTACCAGAGTATCACACATTTTACAATAAAACGTGAGGCAAAATGAGGGGCATTTGAAAACTTCTAAGTCCCCCCCCCCCATTATACCTCTCAACTTATTTACTCAAAAATTCTGGACAAAGCCAACAACAGTGATGGGACAAAGACCCCAAGTCAGAGACATTTTATAAATATTTATTGATTTATTTATTATTTGTTGACCGGGAATGTCCACTGAGTCAGAAACCCATTTTCAGTGGAGGCCCGGGTAGAAAAGCTCCAAGAAAAGATACAAAATATTAATACAAAATATAAATATTCATATTGTACAGAAACAAATTATTGAGTTTTAGTACAAACTAACATTACAACTTAGTTATATTAACATGCAATAAAGTTGAACAAAATCATTGGGAAAACTAAGTAAAGTCAAGAAGGACTTTGATTTGATCTAAAATTAGGCAGTTCTAAAGTTAGATTTAGGAGAAATTAGTAAGGTGAAGTAAAATTAGAGTTCTTAAACTGATATAGAAAGGGCTTGTAAAGGATTTCTAAGAGGTTAGCAAGATGTAAGCTTGCAGCAAAGAAGAAAAAAATAAAGTGGATGGTTAACTTTATTTATAATGGCTTAGACATATGTGCACATGAACAGACATGATTGTTAACATAGTGGCATTTTAGTGCTGATTTAAATGATTTTATAAAGTCCAATTGAGTGATTGAGGAAGGAAGAGCATTCTATAGTTTGGCAATGGTATAGGAATAAAGGCTTTGTCCAGCTCATTTGTTGGGTTTGGATATGCTTAAGAGCTGTTTATTACTAGACCAAAGATTTCTGGGAGAGGTGTATGAATGTAGAATAGTCTGAAGTGAAGGGAACGTGTCAGGATTATTGATCAGTTTGTGGGCAAGAGTTAGTAGGGGTTAGGTTAGGTAATGGGGGAATTCAAACCAGTTCAATTTTTTAATGGTGTGTGTGATTTGGCATTCTACAGGCAAACTTTGCTATTTTATAGTAGCAAGATTGTTGTTTATTCATGACTGATGTGTGGAGGTTGGTGAAGATGGGGCTTCCATAGACGAGGGAAGGGAGTAGCAGACTGTTTGCCAGTTTTATCCTGGTGGGCTTATCCAAATATATTTTATGTCTATAAAGTTTGCCGAGCTTAAAGTGAGTTTTTTTATTGTATTGTGAATATGATGCTCGAAGGAGTTTGTCATCAGTTGTAATGCCTTGTAGTTTTGCTGTCTTCACTAATTTGATTTCAGTATTGTTTTGTGAATATATCTTAAAGTTGTGAGCTGGTATTTTTGTTGAGAATAGCAAGTGCTTAGATTTTTTGGGATTAAGCACAAGTTGCATGTTGTTTAGCCAATTTTCAATAGAAGAAAGGGCATTTTGAGTTATCTTTAGGAAATCTGAGAAGTTGTTGGAAGAGGAGATTATCGGCATATTGGACGAGTCTACTTTGTTGCGATGCTGTATGGAGATTATTACTGAAAACATTGAAAAGAAGAGGTCTCAGAATAGATCCTTGGGGGACTCCTGTATTATTGGACAGATATTTAGATTTCATGTTTTTCCATCTGATTGTTTTCTATGGTTTAGGTAGCTGGAAAACCAATTTAGAGTATGTTGGGAGCGATTTAGTGTTTTGAGTTGTTGCAATAGTTTTGGTTGTGATACTGTGTCAGAAGCTTTGGAAAAGTCTAATAAGATGACTGTAGTTGATAGGCCAGCATCCAGAGCTTTGTTCACAGTATTGGTAAATGAGAGTAAGGCTGTATTGGTGCTGTGAGCTGGGTGAAAGCCATGCTGAGTGGGAGCAAGGAGGTTATTGTCAGACAGATGCTTTAGCAACTGAATGTGTATGCACTTTTCTAGGATTTGGGATAAAAGTCAGAGTATCGAGATGGGCCAGTAGTTAGAAAGATAATTGCTCTTACCGGCTTTGTGCAGAGGAGTTATGATGGATTTTTCCAGAGATGAGGAATGTAGGATTCAGAGATAGATCGATTAATAAGAATGCTGATGAGATATGCTATAGTATCAGCTGCTAGTTTTAGATATTTTGATGGAAGGTTATTGGTGGAAAGGGAGCATAGCCTCAGTTTAGTTAGGAGTTTAAGCATAAGAGAGGTGGGTACTTGTTGTATAGTGAAAGTTGGGGCTGATGGAAATTATTAGTGTTTTCATTGGTGGGGGAAGAATGAGAGGTCAGGTTATGTTGAGTGAAATTTCAGGTAGATTATAGACTATTTGTGTTTTTATTAGATTTTGGGGAGGATTCTTTAATAAGGTTTTGAATGGTGTCAATAAAGTGGGAGTTAAACATTTGGGTGATCTCTTGTGGATCTTTGTCTGGAGATGGTGCAGGATTATGCAGAGTTCTGGGATTAAGACGTGAGGAAACAGATTTCCAAAACTTTTTTTGGGTGGATAATTGTGTTAAGAAGTATTTTTTTGTCATTAATTACTAACTGTTTGGCAGTATTATGAAGTTTTTTTGCAGTTAAGTTCATTTTGTGGGGTTCTACTTTTCTGCCATTCTTTACAGGCTTGGTTTCTGGAGAGATGTAATTGTTTGGTGTGTTTTGTTAGCCAGGGGGCATGGTTGTGCTTTGTTCTTTTGGTGCAAATGGGGGCTAGACTATTGAGTGTATCAAGAATGACATCGTTGAAATAGATTACAGCATCCTCTAGAAGTACAGGGGTCCAACTGTGGACTTTTAAAGTATTTAAGAGTAGGCTTTGGCTGAAGTGGGCTAGTTTTCTTGATGATCTATAAGAGTGAGTTTGGGGTATTTGAGCATGGATCCTATAGGTGAAAGCCAGTGGTGAGTGGTCACTTAAGATGTTTGGGAGCGTTCCAGTGTTAGAATATTTCTGAGGATCAAAGACTATGATCATACCTCTCAACTGTACTGAGTTCCTCAGAATTTCCCAGTTTTGGGGCTAAAATAATGGGGTGCCACGAATTCCCATGTAGCCTCTTGAAATCACATTTTGTTTTCTTTATTTACAGAGTATTCTTCAGGCAAGATAAGTTTTTGGTTTCTGAAGTCTGACTTGTCCCACTAAACATGCCTGCAGCAGTTTAAGAACATTGTAGAAAAACCTAGGAAAAGACATCTAAAGACATTGGAAGAGTGTTTAGAAAAGTAATGTCCAAACTGCACCATTACCATATAACAGACCCAAATGAGTTCCACTGCTTCGCTGAACTATGCTTTATAAATTAAGTTTGACATGAGTAACGAGGTAGTGAATTACACTTAATAAATAATGAAAACAGAGTTACAGATGTTTACTTTGGAAAATGTATATTAATTTACAGTCTCTTATTATGTTAATATCTCACATTAATAGTACAGATATTTTAAGTGCCCTTGCTTATTTCTAGATTTATCCTTGTTTTATTGAGAACTATGACAGAAATATTAAAATAGTTTATGGCAAGAGAGCAACATATTAGCCTGATAACACAATACTCATATTGGAATCTCTCAATAGTGTAAACACAGGCATAAGAAATTAGTTGAGCCCAGAGAAACTATAGAGCTTGCAGAACCACTCTTTTAAAGCAGGCTACGGTGTGGAATAAGCTGTGACACAAGAAGAATAACAGTGACTTTTACCAGGAACTAGTTGCTACAGCAACGATAGGTAGAGGATAGTGTAGTTAGTATATGGTGGGTATGTCCAGGGTAGTACTAGTTCCTATTAGGTGAGTGACAGGGTCCCTTGTGGGTTGCGAGTACCCAAGAGCCACAGCATGGGCAAAATCAGACCCAGCCTACATCTAGTACTTTTGGTGGTCATTGGTAGTCAGTGGCTTCATATCTACCTTGTTGGGGTCGCATGGGGGATAGGGAACCAGTCTATAAAGACTGTTTAAAACAATGCGAAGAGAAACTATTCTGGGACAATATTGCAGGCTTTCCAAACCCGACAGCCTGCCCATCTACATCAGAGTTACAAGTATTTGTTTTTATGTTTGGCTTCAAAATTGCTTGTAGTTATGGTGGTGTAGATTTACTGTAAAATCAGAAGTTAAAAGGTGATGTGAGTGATTGGGAATATGTGTCATTGGGAATCGGTTGCCCACCAAGTCAGTGCTCTCCTGCCCAAAGTGAGCAGGTAGCAAGCCTAAGTGTGGTGAACTGGAAAAGTACAGAAAGAGCAGACTGTAGCTGCATGCAAACATTTGAAAAAAATACACAGGTGCACACCGCTAGACTGCCCCTAACTGTCACCGAAATCCTTGACTTCAGCTCAAATATTTGCTCCCTCCCTCTTAAGATTGGTGATTTAAACAAAAATGGTGTATTACAGTCAGCACAAAATTACAGCTTTTAAAGCTATCTACTCGTTTTGTTTCAGACAATGCACTTTAGTTCAGACCATCATAACCTGCCAACTTTTCAAGTCAGTCATTCTGATATTTGAAGTGTCCCCCTGATTTGGGACATTTGTCATGTGATTATGAACAACCTATATGTTTATTACTGTAGTATATAAGGAAATCCATTATCTATGTCCTGAAATTTTCATGTGACTGCAGCTTGTTGTAATCAAGGCATCTCTTACTGTAATCAGGAAATAACACAAGAAAAAAGCATAAGAACAAAATTGCATGCCCCAATTCATCTCTTTGTTAACTGTATTTTATATTTTTCCTTTTCTTTATTGGTAACCTGGAAGAATAAAGTGGTCAGAGAGCTAATGTAAAGTGGCCCATGAAACATTAGCACAGCAACAGTTATAACTGGAGATAGGGAGATTAGAATCGGGGGCTTTTTTCTTTTTTTGTGAATAGTAGTCTTTTTTTAACCTGGTGTTGAAGTTAGTTCCAGGAGAGTGAGAGAACATGCCTCCCATCTTCATTGCATCATGTTAAGGAATTGGAGATTTTCCCATTTGGAATATTTTTACTCTGGGACTGGGTACAGCCTATGACAAATCTCAAGTGTTTTTTTTTTTTTTTTATCCGAGAGTCCAGGAATGAAGCCGTGTTTGTGAATTTGCCCTTAGGGATTGTGCATCCTGCCATATACTGGCTGCAGGACTAGTTCTGTTGCAATAATGTAGAACACCGGAGTGGGCATAACTCGCGTCTAGGAATACAGCCATGAGTTTTACACTTAGTCCAGGATTCATCAAAAATATTATGGTTTGTCTAGGATAGGAAGTCTTCCAAAACAGGGATATTTTGGCCTGGGGGAGTATATAGTGCAGCAGTGCGTAGTTGTTTATCACAATTTAAGTGTAAGATGCTATAAAAGTTATTTATTACCAAAGGATGGTACAGGTTTGGGAAAGAGTGAAATAGTTAAGGATTCACAATACATTAATGTTACAGCCACGTCTTTTTTATGGAGTCCGTCATTATGAAGAATGTTGTATCTGGATGGGATAATTTCTGTGTTTAATATATGTGATTTTAACCAGGTTTCTATGACTGCTACAATGTCAGGGTTATTATGAGAAAGCCAGATTTGGAATTCTGCGATTTTATTGCAGATGCTGTATACATTTATTCTTATTATAAATAGATTTTGAGTGGTGGAAGGTTGGTTAGGGGATGAAGAGTTATTGGGGACGGGATTGGGGTGAATATCCCCATACTGAAAGAGAACTAGGACATGATGTATAAGGGTACACTGATGTAGGGTTTGTAACAGAGACCTAAAAAGGGCATAAGGAGTTAATTTCAGTTTGCTAATAACAGGGGAAAATTTTAATTTCCTTTGGTAAAAGTAGTGGGAGTTGAATAAGGAAGATGAGGTGTCAGAGAAATTATTAGTAGTAGTTTGAGGTGGAATGGACAGGGTAGGAGATTTTGTAGAAGGTATGTATAACAGGCTATGGAAGGAGGTAGCTTGGAATAGTATGAGAAGAGTAGCAGCAGGGATAGTTAAGAAGGTAGTGAGTTGCATGGTGTGGGTCATATCGTGTAATGAGGAGACATAGCATTAAGTTGAGAGGGTTGCATAGTTGTATTTCAGGCAGTAGTGTGGATGGTGGGAGGTACTAGTGATGAGAGGAAGAATAGGGTGGTGTTAAAGGAGGAGTTACCGGAGGTTCTTGGTAATACTATGGAGAAGTTCAGAGACTGAGACAGATGTAGGGGAGGAGCTATAGTAAGTCTAAATGTAATGGAAGAGGGGGTGAGTGGGAATGGGGGAGGGGTAGGGGAGCGAAATGAAGGGAGGGGTGGAGTGAGTTAGACCTTGCTCGTGGCTGATTGTAAGTAACAATCAGTAAGCGCTTAATGTTCTGCATTAATTGCTATTGCAGCAGTTATTAAATATAGAAGTACCATAAAGAGTCAAGGTAAGGAGAGAGGGTCAATAGAAAAGAAAGGAGTAAATCTAAGTGGAATCAAAAAGTTCAGTGAAGAAAAAAAAAAATCTAATAAGAGGTGAAGGGATTTATAGTCAGTCCCAGTGATGTGCTACAATTAATTATGGGGAGCAGAATGCTTTTGTTTCAATATAAAGTATATAGAAAAAGGATTTGGACACTAAAATGTGTAAACATACATAAAGCAGATTTTTGTATGTAAATTATGCTGAGTCCCGGTATCCTGGTGAGCACAGTTGCTGTGTAGGACTTGGTTTCAGGTTCTGAGACTGAGAAGATGTTTGCTAGGTAGGGTAAAATGGGCTTAACACCTAGGAATGAAAAGGGGAGAGCAGGGAGATGAGTAAAGTAAAAACATTAAAAAATGTCTATAGCTGAATATTGTAAAGAGCAATGATAAAGAGATGTGTTAGGCTGAGTCAGGAGAGTAGAGTTCAGTTATAACAGTGAGGCTGTGAGCGGATAGCAAAGGAAAAAAAATAGAGTCACAGAATATGAGGGGTAGAGCAATAATAAATAAGTGAAAGTACATGGATATCAGCAAAGAAGAAGATACCGAGAACAGGAAGGGAGAATGAAGTTAACAGATAAGGACAGAGAGTCAGAATCATAATCAAATGCAATTGCAATCATTTTCACATTCTTAGAAGCAGTCATGACAACAACAATGTCCAAGTACAGTTAAGCAGTCTTTGCTTGCCGAGATAATAATTTGCAGTTGAAAACAGTTGTAGACAGGGAAATAGAAATATTACAAACACTTTATACTAAACATTGCCAAGTAGTACCAATAGCCAAAATAAACTGCGGTGGTGGTGCTGCGGTAGCGTTGTCGCCTCACAGTAAGACGTTGTCTTGTTCGATTCTCAGCGAAAGCGTCTTCTGTGTGGGGACATGCGTGAATGGGCGTACCTTCGTTGAAGGTTGTGTATCAGGGCTGGCAACTCGGTACGTAAAAATCTACTGCCAATCATTAGCGGACCGGAGTTCCGCTGTGGCGAACCCTAACCGGAAAAAGCCGAAAGATACAACAACAACCAATAGCCAAAATAAACAAATACTTTCAGACTGTTAAACAGACAAGCAGCACTCATAAGCATATCTGAGACTCTGGGCTATTGTAATTGAGGGCACACACCCTTTAAGGATATCTCCTTATTATAATACAGGTGTATGGTTAGTAAAGCAGACAACTATAACTAAGCAGTATCATCGCATTTTGCAATGCACCTCTGTTCTGCAAGTACGACAATTCAGGTAAAACTCTACATATAAAACTGAATAAAACACTGTCATATATAAAGAAGGCACCTGGTTTCAAAGGAAGTTTTAAATTCAAAGGAGAAAAAAATGGTAAAAATCCCCACTATCAAGTTGCACACATCATCGGTTTCCAGGGGATACTAGCAAAGGTACAGAGAGAGAGAGAAAATGGAACACGACGCCTATGTGGATTTTTAAGTTTTGCAAAGAATTATGGGAGCCCAATTGGGCAGGTAAACCTGTATCAAAAAGATTCGCCCATGGGGAGCAATCACTAGAATCAAATGGAATCGCTAGACCTTGTTCACGGCTGTTTATAAGTAACGATCGGTAAGCACTTAATATTTCTGCATTAATCATTATTGCAGCTGTTATTAAATATAGCAGTACCATAAAGAGTCAAGCTAAGGAGAGAGTGTCAATAGGACAGAAGGGGTAAGTCTAGATGAAATCAGAAAGTTCAGTGAAGAAAAAAAAGAAATCTAATTGGAAGAGGTAAGGGGATTTATAGTCGGTCCTGATAATGTGCTGCTGTTAATTATGGGGAGCAGAACGCTTTTGTTTCAATTTAAAGCATGTAAAAATAGGATCTGGATGCTAAAATGTGTCAACATACATAAAGTAGATTTTTGTATGTATTGTAAATAGATGCTGAGACCCGGTATCTGCATGATCACAGTTGCTATGTAAAACTCATTTTCAGGTTCCGAGACTGAGAAGAGGTTTGTCAGGTAAAATGTTGATACAGCAAGAGGTTTTCCATCAAAATGCATTTTCAGAACAACAAGAAGTACAAAACGATAATGCCTGGCCTTACTGACTGGCCAACTGTAACACTAATTGATTTTCCCGAAAAATATATTTTTTTAAGGATAGAGCAGAAAAAATGTGAGGCAAAATCAAGAGTGCTCTGTAAAATAACAGTTGTCCCCACAGATATACACACACACAACTATTAATTACAGCCACGTGTATGACTGCCTGTAGACTTCAGATTTTTTATTGTGATTAAATGAATGACTACATAGATAAATAACTGCTACACAGGAATTTGGCAAACTCAGATCACTACTGTTGGAGATTAGTGTGTCACCTACTTCAACCACATACCTCTCAACATCTTTGTCCATGAATCAAGGAGACAGCTAAAAAGTGTTGAACAAAAGATCAAAATTAGTCTCAGACATTGCCTTTAGCAATTTTCTAAGTATATTATACTTAGAAAGTTGCTAGAATAACAAGCTTTACATCAATGTGCTTTTTTTAGAAGTCTTTTAAATCTGAAACTCAAATATCTGTCATTATTTACGAATTACAATCCTTGGTGATTTGTAGAACACCACAAATTGTACAAGAAAACAGGCCCAATTATGAGGCAAAATCAGGAGCAGTTGAGAATTTCTATGCCCATCAACTATACCTCTCAACTTCTTTATTCAGGAATTCTGGGCAAATCAAACAATAATGAAAACACAAAAATCCCAAATCAGAGATAATATGTAAGTATATATTTTCCAAAAAAACAAACAAACAAAAAAAATTTAATGGAGAGAGCTGGTTGCAAAAAAAAAGGGGGGGGGGCAAAACCATGACCATTCTGCAAAATGAGGAACAGTTGTTGAAAGCATCCCCCCCACCAACATCAGCGACATTTTTTAATAAAAGCATAATTAGTTTAAAAAATAATAGAGCAAGAGGTTTTCCATCAACATGCATTTCTTGAACCTGAGCAATGAGAAGTAGGGAACAATGATGCCTGGCTTTAGTGACTCACTGTAGCACTCATCGATTTACCAGAAAAAATAATAACCTTCCAAGAGACACAGCAAACAAATAAATAAATAAATATGGTAAAATCAGTGATGGTTGGAGTCCCCCATACTCTATAAGTCAGACAATAACCATCCTAGTCCAAGTAAAAGCACAGAACTTGTGCATTTTTAAACTCCTGCTAAACAATGTACAATAAGTATGTGACACAGTACAATCTGTACGTTATTGATGAAGCCTTTGGAAGTGCCAAAATGTCTTCTGAGCCTGGCACCTAAAAATTGACATTCTTCAATTTGTGGGGATGTTTTTCCATGTACCTTTCTACAAAAAAGATGTTTTCCACCATCTCTTTTATCTGTAGATTCAGATGTAAATATGTCTGCTTGGCACAGCAATTCAATTTAAAACAGCAGCTTTAACATTTTAAGCACATCCTGCACTTATTGATACAAATTACCACAACCAATTTCATATACTTACCCATAAACACACATATAAATCAAATACAGACACATACATAGACACACACGCACAGAAGCACACACACACGCCCACAATCTCTTAACTTCCTACATGTTGGCTTACTGGCTGCAAAAACAAACAAACAAAACAATCCCACACTCCTGCCAGTACTGTAGCACACCAACACCACATTCAATCTCAGGCAGCCTCATTCAGCTCATAGCTTCTTGGTCATATGTCTGTTCTGTCATCTTCACACATGCTGTTTTGAGGTGCTGCTATTCTTCTTCTGCTTCAGCACCAGTTATATCCTCTTCTTCCTGAGGTGTTAGAACCCTGAGTATTTCCTTGAACTTCAGTGATTTCAATCCACTCAACTTCCAGGTCTTCAGTCTAGTCTGCTGCCTTTAGAGCCTTCTCGGAACACTGCTTGCAGATGATTGTGACTGACTATTTAGCTTGGGATGACTTTACAATATCTGCTTTTACCCCAACGCCCTCTTCTTACTATAAGGAAGTCTATCTGAGTTGCATGCTGACCACTCTTTTATGTGATCTCTTTACTGTCTTCTCTTGGCAAACCATGTGTTGGCCACCATTATGCCATTTTGCAGACAGCAGTCTAGAATAGTCTCTTCTTCACTGTTCCATATGCTTCATCGATGCGGATCCAGGCAGCCCTCTTAACCTGTTATGTTTGTCCTGACATGATCATTGAGGTCCCCCATTATAACACCAACTCTTTTAGTCTTGCTTTACCTGTCAGATCCTGCAGCTACCGCCTGAATCCACTCTTTCCCTCACCATCACAGCCCTGTATAAGCTGCAATTAACAATGGACCCTGATTGCTGTGAGTCTGTCACTTATTCTGAAGACATTCCACCATACCTCTCAACCTTTTGGTGCAAGAAATCTGGACAAAGCCTGACAAAATGAAGGGGAGAAAGGCCCAAAAATAGGAGTGGATCTTAAATATCGCTCTTATAAACTTAGAAAATTACGACACTAACAAGGTTTGTGTTAAGTTACATTGTCTGAAGGATCTGAAGTCTGAAATTCAAATGTATGTCCTTATTTATTGACTTCAGTCCTCAGATCATCCGTGTCATTTGCTGGAGAACCACACATTTTGTGAGGAAAAGACCAAAAATATGAGGCAAAAATCTGGGCATTCTACAAAAATCTGGACAGTTGAGAGGTATGCATCCCTCACTATCTTCAGAAGACTCTGTGTTACCACAATTCCTAAACAGATTCTAAGTATGGTTACCACTTGTCCCTCTTTGCAAGGGACAGATCTTCTTAGGGCAGTTGTGTCCTGTGGGAAAAAGAAATAAAAAATGTCAAATGTCCTGAAATTTTAGAATAAAAATATTTCATAAGTTTTCTTTAATAGTTGCATAAAACAGCTATTTTGTATCTGAAACACCTAAATGATATATTAAATAGCATAAGAACTCAAATGTTACAATATTAAGCTTTTATCTTGGCAAAAAAAATGAAATTCTGTCCTTTGCACTGGCCTTGGGTATGATTTGTCTTGCAAAATCTCATGTCTGTACAAAAACTGTCCCACTTTGGGCATTTAAAAAGGTGGCATCCCAGTTTCTGAGCTGAGACAGGTTAAGGAAAGCTATGTGGGTGAAGGAATAGGAATGCTTGGGAAATTTGAACAAGTTACATTTATACCTTATTAAATGTAAGTCAGTTATCATTGGCTCAACAGGTAATACACTTGTGTTTGATGCGGGGAAGAATAGAAGGCTGTAGGTTCTGACCTTATACCTGGTATTTAAATTTACAGTAAAAAGTGGACACTGCAGGGTAGCTTAATGGTCTGGGTGTTGCACATTTAATTAAAGAGTCATCATCTTTTGAATGACATGTTAAACTGAGGTTTCCTCACCTTAGCTAGCTGTAGATTAGGTGTGCTGTAAAGATATAACATTTACAGAAAAAGAGTAGGGGTAGCTGTATTAAAATTTCCTACCTAAAACAATAACTGTGATGTCCTGTCAATATCCCACCAGACTGCCACCAATAAGTGTGACGTCCGGCCAATGTCCCACTGGACTGCCACCAATAAGTGTGACATCTGGTCAATATCCCAACAGGCTGCCACCAATTAAATGTGACGTCCCTTACTATCCTGGGTCGGAAACTAAGGAGCTTCAATCCTGACTACTGACTCCAATGTGAGACTGTCACTTAAACAAGAGATATATTTCACAGTTGTTTCCTAAGAGCACAACAGGAACAAACTCTGTTTTCCTGGGATTGGACTATATACCTCTGTCCACCCTAAATGTATTTCTTATTACACACTTCAGAGGAATATGTTCCAGTTTAAGACCTCTAATACACTCACACTCAAAATAAATTTAAATCTCACACATCCAAACATTTCTGGGAAAGCCTGACACAGATTTCCAGCTGTGTTCCTTCCCCAAAATAATACAGAAATGTTGCCACCAATCAGAGTGTCTTCATGCCCTTCTAAAGGGGTGTCCAATTATGAAAATGAAATATCAAAATAAATGATAGCTATGACCAGATCAGTCAGGCCTTTGAGGTGACCTGGGGAGTATCAAACAGGTGTAAACGCTCTCTAATCTCTCAAGAAAAAAAACATTGATTTCCAGCTACAATGTAAAGTAATAAAAAACATTTAATAATACATAAAATGATTACAAGAATGTAAATCAATAACTTTCAGTAAACACTAGAATTCAATCACCAGAAATCTAAAATTAAACTGTAGGATAGACGTTTATCATTCTAGAAAACCTCTATCTGAATAACTAAACTTTCCTAATCTAACTAGAGAATACTGTCCCTGATCTAATCTAACACATAACAGCAAGGCTAAGGCAGGCTTACAGTTTTTGTTGAGTTCCTTTGAGTATCACTGCACAGCACTGTAACCGACTGCAACTCTTCACAAACTGATGTTCTTCACAAACCGCTCTGCACTTGACTAACTTCACAGTTTAACATTTTCAACTGTCTTATTTAAAAAAAAAATAACAATCAGCTGTTTGAAAATATTCTTTTACCTGTCAATCAGCTGTTGAAATAATCACCTAGCAACTAGGAACATTCTAATGACATCACCTGCTGTTTAGCTGATTCTCTACACTTTGTACTTTAGAGTGTCCCTCACAAACATATGCAATTAGAAATGTATCAAAACACTGACAGATTCTTAAAACATTCTGTTTAAACAGGGAGATACTTAACATTTTAAAAGTTATTTACATTTTCACAATTAGGCATGCTGGCATACAATACAAGTTAACCTGAAAATATGCACAAATCTCCTGCCAGATATGCTAACACATATTACAATGTTTTCATTTTCTTCACATTTCTCCCCCTTATGACTTAAGCATGATTTTCAAGTGACCCTTGAAAACCGATGCTTGAGAAAAATGGGTTTGTCTCGGAATACCAACCCATTCCTCTCCTGAGAAGTCCAACTGCAGAATTTTTCTCCTTTTGACGAAACTTGGCTGAGCATAGTCCTCACTCCATAATTTGAAGCATCTACCTATACAATAAAATAAATAAGTAATAAAGTACTTGGATATCTATTTGGTGACACTGTACAGGCCACTGCTAATAGCCTGGCTCTTGGTCAAACTACCATTTGGATTAATAGTAACATTACATGGTAAGATTGGACACCCTTTCCTAAGGGCCTTAAAGTAGCTGATAAGAATCAGCTGGTGGCAGTGATAACTACCTTATACTCTGGGCAGAAGGGGGCATAGCTAGTAAACCTGTGCCAGCCTTTCCCAGGTGTGTGTGTGCATATAAATCAAATCTCAAAGAGTGGGTGTGTCCACTACTTGGGCAGGAACACGAAGCACTGGTTGGACAGAGAGGGTGCTGGAGGTCTTAGCTTGGCCACTCAGCTGAGATCTCAACTCTATAGCTGTTCCAGTGGGAAATATTATTGGGGATCTGGAGAAAGAGGGAGAAACCAGTCGCAGACTGACTGTTTTCTCTGTGTGCTCTTAAGGGAAATTGCACTTTACTGTGTACTTGTCATCCTCCCAGTGTGTACATCCACCACTGTTGCCAGTGGTAAGGATTGAGGCTCCTTGATTACTGGGCCAGTGCTGGAGCATCACATATTAATTAGTGGGCAGTGGTGAGATATCTACATCACGTATTAATTGGCTTGTAGTGGTGGGATATCCACATATTAGGATTCAGTGGTGTGGATATTGAGTTCCTGTAGCCTGTAAACAGTGGTCACCAAGAAAGGTGTTTGTACTCTCAGTCAGCCACACAGTGAACATTCAGAGTTTCATATCACATTATTTTTTGTTAGCTTAGTTAGTCAGAGACAGCAGGCAAGCATGTCAGCAGAAGGGTATGGCAAGCTGACAAGGAGCCAGTTGGCTGAGATGTGCCAAGTTAAAGGACTGGTACATGATAACCTGACTAAAGCATAAATTGCTGCAGGCTTGGGCACAGCAGCATCACGGACCAGCAATCAGGAGGTCAACCAGGCTGGTCTTGGAGATGTACAACCCTCAGAAAATGGACAGTTCAACCTTTCCACAGAGGACATAAAAAATCCATCTGGAGTTAAAGAGACTAGAACTGGAGGCCAAATGTTTGAAAATAGATGCAGCAGAGAACTGAGACATCTGGAAGCTGAGGACAATGAGAGACAGAGACAAGATGAAAAGGAGATGCTGACTCTTTGCCAGGGTCATGGAGGTAATGGGGAATGGAATAACCTAACTCCAGAATCCACAAAGGTCTGTAAATTTCTTCCACAATTTACAGAGGGGGATAATTTTGATAGTTTCATTCATATGTTTGAAAGGGTATGTAAACAGTATAGTGCTGACCAAGGACTCTGGGTATGGTTTCTGACCCCCTCACTCCATGTTAAAGCTGTAACTGATACTGATTGCTTAAATTATAATATGGTCAAAATTGTTTGTTAGAATGTTTTTAAGTTAACACCTGAAGCTTATAGGAAAAAGTTTTGTGAGCATAGATATAAGGCAGATGAAAGTGTGTGTAAATATATTGCTGAACTAAGCACTTAGTTTCATAGGTGGGTGAGTGGATGTCAGGTCACCGCTTTTGAAGGGCTGGCAGACTTTTTGGTGGGGGAACACTTTCCCTGAGGACATGAGAATCTGGTTAGCAGATAGAGAATGTAACACAGCAAATGAATTGGGGAAAAGGGAGACCTATATCTAGCAAGTAGTGCATCACTGCACAGGAAAAGGATACCCACTGCTGCTCATGGGTCTAAGGGAACCCATAGTGGGCAGCCTTGACAACCCCAACAGATTCTGCCTGTAGCAGGGGAAGCCACTAGTCCAGGTGCATGTCCAGGACCAAGGGTTAAATGTTTTAAATACAACCAGTGGGGGCATGTATCATATGGATGTCCACGGAGGCAAGATGGGGAACAAAAGTTGGGAGAGCCAGTAAGTGGGAATGACAGAATGCCAGCAGTAAGTTGTCTCAAGACAACAAAGGTACCAAACTACCACAAGAGGTTATATCCTATCTTAGTAGATGGAAAAGCGGCCACTGCTAAGGGAGACATAGCCTCTGACCTAACTATTGTGAAGCCTGCAATGGTTAAAGAGGAGCACTACTTGCTTGGGTATTCTACTCCAGTCAGAGCTTTAGGAGGGACCCCATTCCAAATACCTTTGGATAGAGTTCACCTTAACTGGGAGGTTGGAAAAGGAAACCAGCAAGTAAGTGTGTTTGAGGATATCCCTGGATATGTCCTGATAGGGAATGATTTTGATCATGCAGTACCTAGTGTGCATGCAGTGATATGCAGTTAGGCTTGGAGACAAGCATGTGGGTCTGGTAGCCTGGGAATGGGGGACCCAGATAGACTGCACACTTGCAGCCAGGACTGGTGAGATAGTTACTTCAGGCAGGGAGCTACCCTGTAGCAGTGAGACTGAAGGTGAGCCACAGCTGCTTGTGGGTACTGATGCTCCCTTGGACAGAGTGACTGCAAGGGTAGAGGTGAGTAGTAGTACCCAGGTTGACAGTGAGGCACCACTGTCAGAGGATACCAGACTTCATGTGGAAGGGGAGCTGAGAAGGGTTACAAAGAGAGAGTTGAGACAGGCTCAACTGTCAGACCCTACCTTACAAGGACAAAGGGTTACTGTATAGACAGTGGACCCCTAAGGGAGGGCTAGAGGGTGAGAGAATACAGCAGTTGGTAGTGCCCAGACCCTGCTGTCTGGCACTTTTAGCCATAGCCCATGATATTCCCTTTGAAGGTCATATGGGCATAAATCATACTGCAGGACCTGTGAGCAGTGCCAAAAGGTAGGAAATGCAGGAGACAAGGTGAAAGCTCCTTTGATGCCTTTGCCTGTGATTGAGGAGCCATTTCAGAGGGTAGCTATGGATATTGTGGGGCCTGTAAGTACCCCAAGTTCCACGTGGAAGAAATTTATCCTAGTGGTAGTAGATTATCTTACCAGATACCCTGAGCCAGTGGCATTGTCCTCCATTAAGGCAGAAAATGTGCCAAATGCTTTGTTACAGATTTTCAGCAGGGTAGGTTTTCCAAAAGAAATACTGACTGACAGAAGTGCCAATTTCATGTCAGACTTGCTGGCTTGTGTGTGGAAACATTGTGGGGTGAAGTACCAAAAGACCACCCCCTACCATCCCCAGACTAATGGTCTTGTTGACAGGTTAAACTCTACACTCAAGTCCATGCTATTGGCATTTGCAGACCTGTTTAAGAGGGAGTGGGGAAAATATTTGCCCCATCTGTTGTTTGCTTACAGAGAGGTGCTCCAGGAATCGACAGATTTTTCACCGTTTGAGTTGCTGTAAGGGGACCTCTAGATTTGATTCATGATCAGTAGGAGGGTGAGTGTGAATCCCACAAGGAGTCTGTTGTGGCATATGTCCTAAACCTCAGGGCAAGGCTCAGGGAACTCACAGCCATGGCCCAGGAGAACCTGGCAGAAGCCCAACAGCAGAAAAAGGTCTGGTATGACAGGAATGCTCGAGCTAGAGAGTATGTTGTGGGGCAGCAGGTAATGGTTCTCATTCCTGTCAGGCACAACAAGCTGCAGGCGGCTTGGGAGGGACCCTTCAAAGAGGTAAGGGAGGTCAGTGATGTTACCTACATGGTAGAACTGCTAGGCAGGAGGCAGGGGCACAAATTGTACCATGTTAACATGATGAAACCTTACCATGATAGAGAGGCCGTTGTGCTGTGTATTTTCAGTGGATGGCAGGAAGAGTCTGAGGAGGATCTGATGACTGATCTTCTCAGTGAGGCTTGGACTGACACCTCAGTGGAAGGGGTAGCAATGTCCCAGCAGCTATCCCCTACCCAGGGTTGAGAAATCCGAGTAGTGTTACAGGAGTTTGGAGACATGTTCACCGGGAAACCAGGGTTCACCACCTGGTGCAGCACCATGTGGCTACAGGCCCCCAAAGGCCTATTAAGCAGGCCCCTTATAGAGTGCTTAAGAGGGTTAAACAGACTCTGAGGGAGGAGATACAGGAAATGTTGGAACTAGGGGTAATTCAGGAGTCCAGCAGTCCCTGGACCTTCCCAGTGGTGCTGGTACCAAAGAAGGATGGCAGCACCAAGTTCTGTGTGGAGTATAGAAAATGTAATAGTCACACAGAGTCAGATGCTTACCCCATGCCCAGGGCAGATGAAGCCCTAGAGCAGTTGGGTGGGGCTACATATCTTACCACTATTGATCTTACCAAAGGGTTACTGGTAGGTGCCCTTGACTCACAGCGCTAGAGAGAGGTCAGCCTTTGTGTCTCCTTTCGGCTTTGTGAGTTCACTAAGATGCCTTTTGGGATGAAAAATGCCCCAGCAGCTTTCCAGAGGCTGGTAGATCATATCCTAGCAGGGGCAGGAGATTTTACCCTTGCTAACCTGGATAATATTGCCATCTACAGCCATTTTTGGCAAGAGCACCTTCAGCATGTCAGGGATGTGCTGAGCAGACTGCAAAGGGCAAGGTTTACCATTAAGCCCAGTAAATGTCAGGCGGGTATGGCAGAGGTCTCCTACCTGGGACACAGAGTGGGGAGTGGTAAGATAAGGCCAGAACTTGGCCAGTGCTGGGGCATCACACAGCTGTTCAAATAAACATCTAGCAACTGGGAACATTCTAGTGACATCACCTACCGTTCAACTGATTCTCCACAGTTTGTATTTTAGAATGTCCTTCACAAACATATACAATTAGAAATGTATCAAAACACTGACAGATTCTTTAAACATTGTGTTTAAAAAGGGAAGATACTCAATATTTTAAAACTTATTTACATTTTCACAATTAGGCATGCTGGCATACAATACAAATTAATCTGAGAATATGTACAAATCTCCTGCCAGGCATGCTAACACAGATGACAGTGTTTTCATTTTCTTTACATTAACAATTATAAAACAGAATAATAATAATAGTGTCTCTTACACTGTACCCCTACATGTTAAAATGTGTAGAGAGAGTTTCAATAATTACTTAAATCATACTCTTTTTTTTTTTTTAAAGACATTTCTCAACTTATTTCTTTTTTCACTTTCCAGAATTTGTTATATAACACCTTCCCACCTTTTACTCACCCATATTTGACAATAAACTGTTATTAACTGTTTGAAGACTATCTTCTGCACACTGTTAAATTTAACTATATCCCTAAAAATTCCTTCCTCTTTGTAAAAATGTCTCTTTTTTTACCTTTAAAAACATTCTCTACAGTTTCCTCCCAAACAAACAGAGAATTTCCCTTAATGTGCTAATCAAATTACCCATAGTCAGTATGTATACCGCATTGGATTTGATGTTTAAGCTGTGAGTGGGCTATTGTATTAAGCTTAAAAGACTGGGAATGGGACATGTGGGATGCTATGTCGTCTGTGTTGCACAAAATGATAACTCCCTAAATAAAGTACTGGATACCAAGGTTTAAAGTCATTCGTAGGTGATGGAGGGGACTATTATAGGGAGATGGGAATGAATGAATAAGTGCCTAATGCTTCCATGATCATTTGGGAGGACAGAAGGATTACATATATACTATATATATAGTAAGGAAGGTGCCATACCAGAAGAGCAAACCTGATACCATCGTTATCTCTGATCTCATGTTGATTTCAGTCTCTACCACCAATATCCCCCCTCTCCACCCCTGGGGTGGGCGAAGTCCAGTGGAATGCTGGTTAGGCTGGGTTGAGGGCACTGGAACATGGTTTATGGTTTGCACCAGTATTGCGATAGCCAAGATGCACAGTACAGAAATTTTGGCAGGAGCACTATAAAAATACCTAATATGTCTCACAGAGAGTAAATACTGAATCAAGATTATACTTATTTATTTGAAATACTGAAATATTTATTGAAAGTAGCAAAAATATACTCAGCATTTTAATCAAATTATCTAATTTAAGACTGTATACAGAGAAAGAGGTTGGCGAAGAAGTGGGATTGTCAGAGAGATGAAGAAAGTAGACAGGAGTATAAGGAGATAAGGTGCATGGCAAAGAGAGAGGTGGCAAAGGTTAAGGATAAGGCGTATAGAGAGTTGTATGAAAGGTTGGACACTAAGTAGGGAGAAAAGGACTTGTACCGATTGGCTAGACAGAGGGACCTAGCTAGGAAAGATGTGCAGCAGGTAAGGGTGATAAAGGATAATGAGGGAAATGTACTCACAAGTGAGGGTAGTGTGTTGAACAGATGGAAAGAGTACTTTGAGAGGCTGATGAATGAAGAGAATGAGAGAGAGAGAGAGAGAGAAGGTTGGATGATGTGGGATAGTGAATCAGGAAGTGCAACAAATTAGCAAGGAGGAAGTAAGGATAGCAATGAAGAATGGAAAGGATATTGGTCCAGAGGACATACCTGTGGAAACTTGGAGGTGTTTAGGAGAAATGGCAGTTGAATTTTTAACCCGATTATTTAATGAAATCTTGAAAAGTGAGAGGATGCCTGAGGAGTGGTGAAAAAGTGTTTTGATACCAATTTTTAAGATTAACTGTGACGTGCAGAGCTGTAGTAACTACAGAGGGATAAAATTGATCAGTTACAGCATGAAATTATGGGAAAGAGTAGTAGAAGCTAGGTTAAGAAGGGAGGTGATGAATAGTGATCAGCAGTATGGTTTCATGCCAGGAAAGAGCACTACAAATGAGATGTTTGCTCTGAGACTGTTGATGGAGAAGTACGGAGAAGGTCAGAAGGAGTTGCATTGTGTCTTTGTGGACTTAGAGAAAACATATGACAGGGTGTTTAGAGAGGAGTTGTGGTACTGAATGAGGAAGTCAGGAGTGGCAGAGAAGTATGTAAGAGTGGTACAGGATATGTACAAGGGTAGTGTGACAGTGGTGAGATCTGCAGTGGGAGTGACAGATGTGTTTAAGTGGAGGTGGGATTACATCAAGGATTAGCTCTGAGCCCTTTCTTATTTGTAGTGGTGATGGACAGGTTGACAGATGAGATCAGACAGGCATCCCCGTTGCCTATGATGTTTGCAGATGACATTGTGATATGTAGTGAGAGTAGGGAACAGGTTGAGGATACCCTGGAGAGGTGGAGATATGCTCTAGAGAGGAGAGGAGAGGAATGAAGGTCAACAGGACTAAGACAGAATATATGTGTGTGAATGAGAGGGAGGATAGAGAAAGGGTGAGGATGCAGGGAGTAGAGCTGGCGAAGGTGGATGAGTTTAAATACATGGGATCAACAGTTCAGAGTAATGACGAGTGTGGACGAGAGGTGAAGAGAGTACAGGCAGGGTGGAGTGGGTGGAGAAGAATGTCAGGAGTGATTTGTGACAGATGAGTACCAGTAAGAGTGAAAGGGAAGGTATACAAGAGGGTAATGAGACCAGCTATGTTATATGGGTTGGAGACAATGGCATTGACAAAAAGGCAGGAGTCAGAGTTGGATGTGGCATTGTTAAAGATGTTAAGATTTGCACTGGGTGTGATGAGGGTAGACAGGATTAGGAATAAGTATATTAGAGGGTCAGCCCAGGTTGGATGGTTTGGAGACAAAGCCAGAGAGGCGAGATTGCATTGGTTTCGACATGTGCTGAGGAGGGATGCTGGGTATATTGGGAAAAGGATGCTATGGATGAAGCTGCCAGGTAAGTGGAAAAGAGGAAGGCCGAAGATAAGGTTTAAGGATGTGGTGAGAGAGGACATGCAAGTGGTTGGTGTGACAGAGCAAGATGCAGAGGACAGGAAGTAATGGAAACAGACGATCCGCTGTGGTGATCCCTAATGGGAACAGCTGAAAGAAAAAGATCTAATTTAAGACTCTAGCCTTAGAAACTGCTATTAAGTAGCTGATTAAGAATTAAGTTTCATATGCTATTAGAAAAAATACAAGAACTCCATTCCTGTTGTTAATAAAGTACAGGTACTCCATTCTTTCTCACTTTCATCAAAGGTCAGTCATCTCAGTGGCACAGAGGGTTGAATCTCCGACTGTGTTCTGAATAACCTGGGTTCAGTTAGTAGGCTAGGTACTGGAGGAGTAAGTTTTGGGTGGGGAGAGGAATGACTAGGCACAAGCCTGCTCTCCTCTCATAAAGGAAGGGGAGGGGGAAGGGAGAGGGTTGGCATGGTAGGCAGATGACCATTGCCTATTGTCCAGTGAGAGATGGAGGTCAGGATATGAGATGTCAGCTTGGCTAGGAATGTGAGTGCAACTTGTGGCCAGCATTGCCACTTGGAAGGGACACTCTTAGTTTACATCTCATTTTGTGGACTGACCTACTGACCTGTAATGATGAACCAGTATGTTTTGAGGGTGGAAGCTCCATGTGAGGCATCTAATATACGTTGGAACATTGAGGTAGACACCAGCTCACTAGCTGGCTATATGAAAGCAATTTTCTCAGCTACCCCATCAGTGGGGCATGTTTGTCCATGAGGATATTTTGCCTGAAGTAGAAGAATGACCTTCTCCTGATAAAAGAAATTGTCAAGACATGTCCATGCACTCAGGGGACTCTGAAGACAGGATGGAGTTACAAGCTTGTGGAGGGGACTAAGATCAGGGGTTGCCAAACCTGACATACTAGAAATGCTATCCTGCAAAAAGATAAAAACAAAAGTTGAAAGGGAGAAGGGAATCTATCATAACTGCTAAGCACCATAGAGTACATAAAAAAGAGGAGATTGTTACAAGAATTTCCATAACCTAGGGAAACAATAACTGCTTATAGTTTAGGTAGTGATGACAACTGAATGGTAACTTTTAATGAACAAATCTAAAAAAGTTGATGATTTATTGATTGTTTCAGGATGTTAGTGAACATGAATCAGTGCTGTATACTGAGCCCCACATAATTAGAGTCTATTCCAAAGTAATTTTCTTACTTCTGTAGGGTAGCAGTTTAGAATTGTATGACTAATCATTGTCCTTATGGTTACCTGCATACCTCTCAACCTCTTAATGCAAGAAATTTGGGCACAGCCTAAATAATGGGGGGGGGGGGGGGCAAAGGCCCAGAAATGGGCACAGATTTTATCTTATAAACTTGAAAGTCACTGCAATAATAGGATTTGCTCTTTTTAATTTCTCCAAATATTTTGGGTTTCTAATACCATGATGGGAATGGACCCCATTCCTAAGTCAAAGTATGATTAAAGTTCATGAAATTAGTATTGTTTCAATCTCTGATGTCAGTCAGGTGTGCTGTTCGCAGCACATGCAGTGTGCCCAGTAATGAGTCCTTCTGCAATTTGTATGGAGTTACATGCAGTGGTGACATATCTATATATGATTATACATTCTTTTTTATAGGACCTGTTGCCCCTATTACTATTGGAACTGTCTGGGTATCTTTCTTCCACATTGCTCTCATTTCTGCCGGCAAATTCTGATATTTTATCACTTTGTGTCTCTCTCTATACACAAATCACTATGTGTAGTGATTTCAATGATCAATGCTACTTTTGTCTTCTTTTCATGGACCACTATATCTGGTTTTCTCGCATCTGTCATTTGAACTGTTGGTAATAGGTGATCCCATGTGATGCATACTTCATCATTTTTTATGATGTTTTGTAGCTAATGTTTCCAGTGTTGTTCAGCTACTTCAATATTATGTTTGCACAATCCCCAGTGCAACAGTCTTATCACATTATTATACCTTTCAGTATACAGTCCTTCTGCCATTAGTATGTCACAACCAGCAACAAGATGTGCAACTGTTTCCAATTCTGTTTTACAAAACCTACATGTCTGTTTCTCTCACATGTTCAATGGACTTTGTAAACCAACATGTATGTAGTCCACTATTTTGAGCTACCAGTGATAGCCTTTCATCTTTTGGTTTGAATAAACCTCCCCTTAGCCATTCCTGTTTGATCCTGATCAACATAAGGTTGTTCCAGGAATTTTCTGTACTTGCAACTATATTTTTGCATTTTCTACATTTTTTGCCTTCTTATTTGTTCCTTTAACTTATGTTCTTTCTTTCGTTTTTTGGCACATTCAGTTTGCTGCTTCATTTTTATCTACTTCTGGTTTGATTCCCATTCCTGCTTGACAGCGATATGCTTCTACTAGACTAAGAAGGGAAGCCATCTTAAGATTTATTCTCCTCATCATGTTTCAAAAGTTTCCCCATGTTTGGGTCTTGTGAGGTCAGCAGATTTGTATGCAATTCCTTGATTGCAGATCTATACATGTAATCAATTTCAAGGAGGCCCATACCTCCTTCAGAATGGGGAATATATAATCTTGGTATACACTGATTTTTATAAATCATTTGATAAGCATGAAGCATACTTCTTGTTTGCCTGTCTAATCTATCCAACACCTTTTGGAACCAGTCAGTCACTCCAAAACTGTAAGTTAGGACAGGAAGAACAAATTGGTTTACAGCATGAACTTTGTTCTTAGATGTCAACACTGTTTTCAGGATTAATTTGTGCTAGTATGCATTTCCTGAGGGATGTGAAGTCTGAAACTCAAACGTCTGCCATTATGTAGTGATCTGAATCTTCCATTATTTGCCAGAAAACTATACATTTTATGATGAACAGACCAAAAATATCAGTCAAGAATCTGGACATTTTGTGAAAATCTGGACAGTTGAGAGGTAATGTTACCCGTACTACAGGTATTTTAACAAAGATGCCACACATCTAGAAAATGTCCTAAGAGAACCATTATGATATATTATAGGCCAGATTTGGATTTGAAAAAAAAATCACGCTTTGAGAAAGTCATTACACTGAGCTCGTGAGAGAAGTTTCTAAATAGGTGATTCTGAAAGAAGGCTTCTGCAGTTCCTTATTTAATATAGTTACATTAGGAATAATGCAATTGCTCATAGGAGGCAGCTGTGTGCCTTGAATTTATTTCATAAGATTGAAAATAATTGCTTTTCAAATCCTTGGGAAAAGTATAAATTGGAATATAAAATACAAAAACTATCAGATGTGCTGTGTCTGTAGCCTCCAGGGACAGGTGTTTGCACTGGTCACCACAATAGTAAAAGGGCATCAGGAACACAGACTGTTGGTAGTATGCCCATTTTAAAACTATTCGGTAATGGGTGGTAATGTATTGGTGTAGTTAAGGGACACCTCTTTTGATGAGTATTCTTCGTTACCCATATGCGCTTTATTCAAAATAAAAAAAATGCTGTTATGTAAATATGTCACATAGTTTGCTATGGTGATACTGAGAGGCATTCATTCATTGTCAGTTTTAATATTGTACCCCAGAGATTTAAGGATAAGAATATTAATAATAGTATATGTGTGCCTGTTGACTATATGATGTTCACCTTCTTCTCCAAACCCCATCATTTCATACACTTGCTTTACTGTTACATAGAAAAGACTACTCAGCTGTGGATGCAATAGCATATATGAAAAAGGTCAGGGTTAACAACTTACTCTGTATGTATCCAAGGTACTGCCCATGGGTATTCAGTTCTTCATGTGACACTATATATGTTTGAAAGGTCATGGTTAATGGCATACTCTTCCTATGTGCGATCTGCTCCCTGTAGGTAATAACACATTTTATTGCAGCTATGTTAATCTTTCAGCATATAATAACTTAGATTTCAACCCTCAAGCAGTTGAATCTACATGATATGATATGCTATGATATGATGTGATAAGATATGATATATATTTTCATGGTGAGCCTTATTCAAAACATGCGAAGAATATGCTGCCTTTCACATAACTGTTGTTTGACATTAAATCATCACATTACGATAGCAACCTTCGTGATAGGTGCAGTTACTCTCAATGTTTTCATCAGTCAGTTTTGGCTAGGGTTCTTAAATCTCTCTTAATGGAATGGCCAGCCAGTATTGTCCAGTATGACTCTAGTGGTCTTTGTTCTATGTGACCTATGGTACAGACATCTAGAGTTTACTATGTCCTCCTACTCCCTGATGCATACAACTTCTGTTTGTTTGTTTGTCTTATAGTATACAAGGTGGGAGTTTTGTGATTTACCCCATTGTCAATCTCTTGGCTTGTAACTTTGTCTTTCAGTCTGATTCAGAACATGTGGAGGTTGTCATATACCCATTGTGGGACTACGATTGTTGGCCTGATTGGAACAGTGGCTGCAATTTCATTTTTTTTTTTTTGTGGTTTTAGACCCATAGTGTTTGCCTCTTACTCTTACTTTTTGCAACCCCTATTATACTATTCTGTTGTACTGCTGTCCCATTCTGCCATTTGACATTGACTTCCAACAGTATTTTTTGTTATACGCCTTGAACTGATTAATCTAATATTATACAACGACCTTCCATTAATATTCCAAAACGTGCTCGCTGATTGGTCACCGTGCACATTGTAAATCAGAGTTATAGTAATGGAAAAAAGTCTGGTCGCCCGACTTTTTCCATAAGTTTAACTGTTTTTTTTTTTTTACAGCAACGGAGAATGCAAGATCTCTGTTGCTTTTTACAACCTGTCTCGCTATGTTAAACGAGTTTAACATAGCGAGACAGCTTTAAAAAAGCAATGGAGCATCTCCGTTGCTTTTTTTAAAGCTGTCTCGCTATGTTAAATCCATTTAACATAGCGAGACATTTTAAAAAGCAACAGAGATCTTGCTTTCTCCGTTGCTTTTTTCAAAACTGTCTCGCTATGTTAAATGGGTTTAACATAGCGAGGCAGCTTTAAAAAATGCAACTGAGAATCTCCGTTGCTTTTTTTAAAGCTGTCTCACTATGTTAAACTCCTTTAACTTAGCGAGACACTTTGTAAGAAGCAACTGAGATCTTGCTTTCTCCGTTGCTTTTGCCCACAGCTCTGATGTACTGCGTAAGTATACGCATGAGCAGTACATCAGAACTGCCGCAGAATACCAGACAGCTGCGGAAGAGCAACAAGGAGGCATTATACAATGCCATTATTTAAGAAAAGTAATTATTTTTTTTCTTAAATAATGTCATTATAATAATAACCACTTCTGGGTGTAGGTAATGCTGGATTTACCCACGGTTGTCTTTGTTTGGCCACTCGGGCTTCACCCTCGTGACCAAACCACACCAACCATGAGTAAATCCAGCATTACCCACACCCAG